>NC_088411.1:3027500-3222500 GCF_034236695.1 Oncorhynchus nerka
TCTGCTACTACTGCTATGATAGTGGACTGTCATATTGATGATGTTGATGGCTTGGAGTTGCGCAATACTCAGCAGCAGTGTGTTAGATTGCCCAACTCAGAAATGCTGCTGTCTATCCAATCCGGTCTGGTTCATTTAACGGATGGACAGGCCAATGATATTGTGAGGCTACTACACAGTTTTCCATGTCTCTTTGACGTTCCTACTCGCACAAATGTGTTGGAACATGACATTAATGTTGGAAATGCTACACCTATCAAGCAACACCCATATCGTATCAACGCTTCCAAGAGGAACATAATGAGGGATGAGGTGAAATATTTGTTGGAGAATGACCTGGCTAAGCCAAGTTCAAGCCCTTGGAGTTCTCCTTGCATTTTGGTTCCTAAACCTGATGGTACGTCCAGGTTATGTACGGATTATCGAAAGGTAAATTCTGTCACAATGCCAGATTCGTTCCCGTTACCCCGACTGGACGACTGTATCGACACTATTGGTGCTGCTAAGTATGTAACTAAGTTAGACCTCTTAAAAGGTTACTGGCAGGTTCCGTTAACTTTCACGTGCTTCTGAGATTTCTGCCTTTGTGACCCCAGACAACTTCCTACAGTACTCAGTCATGGCTTTTGGGATGCGAAATGCACCAGCCACTTTCCAACGACTGGTTAACTCCGTATTAGCTGGCGTTCCTAATTGTAGTGCATACCTTGATGACCTAGTGATTTATTCGTCTGAGTGGTCAGATCATGTTGACTCGCTAAGGGTAGTATGTGAACGGTTGGCAGCTGCTTCTCTAACCCTGAACTTGGCAAAGTGCGAGTTTGGGAAGGCTACTGTTACCTATCTCGGTAAAGAGGTTGGCCATGGACAGGTGCGCCCTGTTGATGCCAAGGTCTTGGCTATAACTGCATTCCCTGCACCTACCACCAGACGAGAGCTACGCCGCTTTTTAGGGATGGTTGGCTACTACCGTAGCTTCTGTAAAAATGTCTCTGCGGTAGTTGCTCCATTGACCGATTTGCTTAGTCCAGCTAGATCATTTGTGTGGTCCCCTGATTGTAAGAGAGCTTTTGAATCAGCGAAAGCACTCTTATGTAGTACACCTGTACTTGCTGCTCCAGATATTGAACAACCGTTCAAACTTGAGGTAGATGCTAGTGCCAGAGGTGCTGGTGCTGTTCTACTGCGGCAGGACAAGAGTGGAGTGGATCATCCCGTTTGTTATTTTTCACGTAAATTTAATAAATGTCAAACAAACTATGCGACAATAGAACAAGAAGCTCTTGCTTTGTTGTTGGCTCTGCAATACTTTGAAGTATATATTGGTTCCAGTGCCCTACCCGTGATTGTATATACTGACCATAACCCCTTAGTTTTTCTCCACCGAATGTACAACCAGAACCAACGCCTTATGCGTTGGGCGCTGATTGTACAAAATTATAATTTGGAGATCCGCCACAAAAAGGGTTCTGATAATGTGTTGGCAGATGCTTTGTCTCGTATGTGAAAATGATTTCTGTATGTTTTGCAAGGTTGTTGCTTTGTTGTGAGTATTCATTGAAATACTGTAGTCGCAACCCCTAGGGTTGCTCTTTTAAGGGTGGGAGTGTTACGGATACAGTTATCCTGTGTGTGTGTGTGTTTCTTTTCTCTCCTTCTCCCCTCACAGGTGAAAATCATCACTCCCCAATCAATCATCAATCAGAAGACACACCTCCTCCTATTTCCTACACTATCACAGTTCCTTCCCCATGGTTTAAAAACCCCATCATTTGTTTGTTCTAGAGCTCAATCTCTAGCTCAATCTCTCTGTAAATGCCATGTCTGTAGGTCTCTGTGTTTCACTCTCGCTTTGTGTCTTAACTAGTTGCTCCTACCCTCTACTTTTTTGAACATTTTGTTAAAAATCGCGCAACATTTCAGCGCCCTGCTACTCATGCCAGGAATATAGTACGTTCATATGGTTAGAATGTGTGTATAGGAAACCCTCGGACGTTTTTAAAACTGGTTAAATCACGACTGTGGCTATTACATAACGTGCGTTACATCGGAAAGCGCAGGAAAACCTGATCACAGAAAATGGAAATAAATATCCTTGCGCCACTTCCAGCAATTGTTAACAGTGAGCCGAATTAGATAAGACCGAGCATTCAACTCCCACAGCATCCCCATGTAGTCGAGTATCTTGTGAATTTAATCCTCTTTGATTCTTGGTTGAACCGAAAGAGGGGCACGACGTACCTCCGGTCTCCGCCCAGATCATTCCGGAAGAGCTCTCTCCTGAAATTTTTTCCAAGACGACAGCTAATGATATGTACATCGCCTACGGATTAATTTTATCGCTTATTAACGTTTACTAATACCTAAAGTAGCATTACAAACGTATTTCGAAGTGTTTTGTGAAAGTTTATCGTCTACTTTTTGAATTTAAAAAAATGACGTTACGTTGTGAAATCGCTGTTTTTTTCGTTATCACACAGTCTACATATAACGATATCTTGGCTTTATATGGCCCGATTTAATCGAAATAAAGACCCAATAGTGTGTATGGGACATCTAGGAGTGCCAACAAAGAAGATGGTGAAAGGTAATGACTGTTTTCTATTTTATTGTGCGGTTTGTGTAACGCCGAAATGCTAATTATTTTGTTTACGTCCCCTGCTGTGCTTTTCTGTTGTAGTGTATTGGTGCATGCTATCAGATAATAGCTTCTCATGCTGTCGCCGAAAAGCATTTTAAAAATCTGACTTGTTGCCTGGATTCACAACGAGTGTAGCTTTAATTTGATACCCTGCATGTGTATTTTAATGAACTTTTGAGTTTTAACTAATACTATTAGCATTTAGCGTAGCACATTTGCATTTCCAGAGCTCTAGTTGGGACGCAAGCGTCCCAGGTAGAGGTAAGAGGTTAACCTCTCTTTTGTTTAAAGCACCTCCATAGCACTTTGTCATCACCTGTGAGTATTGTTTTTGGTTATGGTGTTTGTTTGTTGCTGGTGGGAAAAGGGGGAAACCAAGACAAGTCGCCCATGGGCATAGACTACCCGTAGGTGAACTTTGTTAAATACACTAGTTAGAACTGGGCGGACCACCCACTGTATTTTTGGTTAGTTAGTTAGCTGTTGTTAAAGTAGGCTAGTCTAGCTTAGGGGTGTTTTGGATGCTTATTGTTTCTTTCCTTGGGTCCAGCTCAGCCCCTTTTCCTGCTCCCCCCATTACCGTGTGTTTATAAATAAACCTAGAGTTTGACGGTAGATTTCTGTTGTCGTGGTTATTTTGTGCACACTTTTACTTTGTCACAATAATAATTTGCATGAGTTATGTTACGGGTCTCATTACCATCCCCCCTAGACTGTCGGGCCAAAAGGGATTCGTAACAGTCGGGCTGTAGTGACACTGTATTGTTCTTGTTGTAAAAGGTGAATTCATAATAAAGAACCTTTGATTGTACCTTGGCCTGTCTCTGTGTTTGTCGTGGGATCGTAGAACTCTTCAAACTCTGCTTTTGATGTGTCCACCATCATTTCTCAGCTGTTGTAAGCATTTCGCTACACCCGCAATAAGATCTGCTAAACATGTGTCCGTGACCAATAAAGTTTGACTTGACATCTCATGCTGTTTTATTGAGTAATGGGAGAGGATACATTTTACCCATCTATGAAGACCATCACTCGAGTAAGCTCTCCTTATTTCACTGTTACCATTTGTAATGTATCTACAATTCACTGTAAGCCTTTTGTTTCTGCTTACACACTGACAAATACAGTACATTACTAACACATACAGGCACACACACACACACATCCCACACGTGCTGTGGGATCAATGGACATGAATGTTCACTTCTGGTATTGGCAGCCCGTCCCGATCAATGATCACTTGGCTGATGGCCGAGGTTCTTCCTATTGATTCAGAAAATGTACAGAAATGTGCCATCTTTCCATGCCGGTTCTTGAGTATTTGAATACAGTGCATTCAGAAAGTATTCCTTGACTTCTTTCACATTTTGTTACGTTACAGCCTTACTCTAAAATAGATTTAAATGTTTTTTCCCCCTCAAATCTACACACAATAACCCATCATTTGAAATCAAAAAGTTTCTTTAGAAATGTATTAAAAATGTTAAACTGAAATATCACTTTTACACATAAGTGTTCAGACCCTTTACTCAGTACTTTGTTGAAGCACCTTTGGCAGCGATTACAGTGGGGTAAAAAAGTATTTAGTCAGCCAAAAAAAGTATTTAGTCAGTGCAAGTTCTCCCACTTAAAAAGATGAGAGAGGCCTGTAATTTTCGTCATAGGTACACTTCAACTATGACAGACAAAATTAGGAAAAAAAATCCAGAAAATCTAATTATAGGATTTTTAATTTATTTATTTGCAAATTGTGGTGGAAAATAAGTATTTGGTCTCCTACAAACAAGCAAGATTTCTGGCTCTCACAGACCTGTAACTTCTTCTTTAAGAGGCTCCTCTGTCCTCCCCTCATTACCTGTATTAATGGCACCTGTTTGAACTTTTTATAAGTATAAAAGACACCTGTCCACAACCTCAAACAGTCACACTCCAAACTCCACTATGGCCAAGACCAAAGAGCTGTCAAAGGACACCAGAAACAAAATTGTAGACCTGCACCAGGCTGGGAAGACTGAATCTGCAATAGGTAAGCAGCTTGGTTTGAAGAAATCAACTGTGGGAGCAATTATTAGGAAATGGAAGACATACAAGACCACTGATAATCTCCCTCGATCTGGGGCTCCACGCAAGATCTCACCCCGTGGGGTCAAAATGATCACAAGAATGGTGAGCAAAAATCCCAAAACCACACGGGCGGACCTAGTGAATGACCTGCAGAGAGCTGGGACCAAAGTAACAAAGCCTACCATCAGTAACACACTACGCCACCAGGAACTTAAATCCTGCAGTGCCAGACATGTCCCCCTGCTTAAGCAGGCCCGTCTGAGGTTTGCTAGAGAGCATTTGAATGATCCAGAAGAAGATTGGGAGAATGTCATGTGGTCAGATGAAACCAAAATAGATATTTTTGGTAAAAACTCAACTCGTCATGTTTGGAGGACAAAGAATGCTGAGTTGCATCCAAAGAACACCATACCTACTGTGAAGCATGGGGGTGGAAACATCATGCTTTGGGGCTGTTTTTCTGCAAAGGGACCAGGACGACTGATCCGTGTAAAGGAAAGCATGAATGGGGCCATGTATCGTGAGTGAAAACCTCCTTCCATCAGCAAGGGCATTGAAGATGAAACGTAGCTGGGTCTTTCAGCATGACAATGATCCCAAACAGACCGCCCAGGCAATTAAGGAGTGGCTTCGTAAGAAGCATTTCAAGGTCCTAGAGTGGCCTAGCCAGTCTCCAGATCTCAACCCCATTTGAAAATCTTTGGAAGGAGTTGAAAGTCCGTGTTGCCCAGCAACAGCCCCAAAAAAATCACTGCTCTAGAGGAGATCTGCATGGAGGAATGGGCCAACAAAGGGTATATAACAAAGTATTGAGATAAACTTTTGTTATTGACCAAATACTTTTTTTCCACCATAATTTGCAAACAAATTCATTAAAAATCCTACAATGTGATTTTCTGATTTTTTTTTCTCATTTTGTCTGTCATAGTTGAAGTGTACCTATGATGAAAATTACAGGCCTCTCTCATCTTTTCAAGTGGGAGAACTTGCACAATTGGTGGCTGACTAAATACTTTTTTGCCCCACTGTACATCCTAATGTATTTTTGTGTATGATACTACAAGCTTGGCACACCGGTATTTTGGGAGTTTCTCCCATTCTTCTCTGTAGATCCACTCAAGCTCTGTCAGGTTGGATGGGGAGCATCGCTGCACAGTTATTTTCAGGTTTCTCCAGTAATGTTAGATTGAGTTCAAGTCCAGGCTCTGGCTGGACCACTCAAGGATATTCAGAGACTTGTCCCGAAGCCACTCCTGCGTTGTCTTGGCTGTGTGCTTTTTGGGTCGTTGTCCTGAAGGTGAATCTTTGCCTCCTGAGTGCTCTGGAGCAGGTTTTCATCAAGGTTCTCTGTACTGTGCTCCGTTCATCTTTGCCTCGATCCTGACTAGTCTCCCAGTAACTGCCACTGAAAACATCCCAACGGCACGATGCTGTGGTGAAGCATTCTGCCACCACCATGCTTCGCCATAGGGATGGTGACACGTTTCCTCCATACTTGACACTTGGCATTCAGTCCAAAGAGTTCAATCTTGGTTTCATCAGACCAGAGAATCTTGTTTCTCATGGTCTGAGAGTCCTTTAAGTGCCTTATGGCAAACTCCAAGTGGGCTGTCATGTTCCTTTTACTGAGGAGTGGCTTCCGTCTGGCCACTCTGCCATAAAGGCCTGATTGGTGGAGTGCTGCAGAGATGGCCTTCTGGAAGGTTCTATCTCCACAGAGGAACTCTGGAGCTCTGTCAGAGTGACCATCAGGTTCTTGATGGAGGCCACTGTGGACCCCTTCTTGGGGACATTCATTGCTGCAGAAATGTTGTGTACCCTTCCCCAGATCTGTGCAATCGACACAATTCTGTCTCTGAGCTCCACTGACAATTCCTTCGACCCCATGGCTTGGTTTTTACTCTGACACACACTGTCAACTGTGGGACCTTTATATAGACAGGTGTGTGCCTTTCCAAATCCTGTCCAATCAATTGAATTTACCACAGGTGGACTCCAATGAAGTTGCAGAAACATCTCAAGGATGATGGAAACAGGATGCACCGGAGCTCAATTTCAAGTCTCATAGCAAAGGGTCTGAATAATTATGTCAACAAGGTTTTTCTGTTTTTTATTTTTAGTGAATAAATAAATTACCTTAATCGTTATGGGGTATTGTGCGTAGATTGATGAATAAAAATGACATTTTAGAATAAGGCTGCAATGTAAGGAAATGTGGAAAAAGAGAAGGGGTCTGAACACTTTCCAAATGCACTGTATTTGTCAGTGTTATAAAGTGTATATTTACACTTATATTATGCTATGTGTGGACTATTTAGTAAACACGCGTTCACTTAGTGCCGGCTCTGACTGCATGTGTGGGCATGGAGACCCGCGAGACGCTGAGGCCTCTAATGATGTGGCCCCTCCCTCATCAAAGTTGCCCATCTCTGTTCTAATGTAACCGCAGTGCCTGTTGAAGACAATGCAGTCTATGTATATGATTGATATATACATGTAGCATGTGTACGTTATATACTGTATATTAAGTTTCTCATGGCCATCATAGCAATGACTCAGACTTTCCAGCTCATAACAGAAGCGTGATGTTTGCCTCTAAATTATTTGTCTGTGTAATTAATTTCCTCATTGAGACACACCCACATACGCAACATAGAGTCAGGCTGTTAGTTTCACAACCAGTGTGTTTTATAATATAAGATTCATGGCGAAATAGATGAAATATCGCCAAACAATCTCTAGAATTATTATGACAAGTTAAAGTCATGACGTAAAAAGTTCAAACGACCTCTTCATAGTGGACTATTTTCAAAATCCTCCTTACATGTCCTTGCCATAGAACTGAGTGATTTGATGGACAGAGAGAAAGAAGGCCAGGGGTGAGGGGTACAGTTGAGAGAGGGAGGAAATGAAAGGTTAAAACAGGAGTAGAGAGGTGCGGACCAAGTCAGGTATCTGACATTCTCCAGAGGTCTTCTTATCTAGCACTAGTGGGGAAATGTTTTTTCACTGGAGCGAAAGATTGGGATGAACAGATCAGGGGTAGGGGGGTTTTGGGGGATTAACGAATGAATAAACCTGTTGTCCTCCTTCCTTCCTTCCTTCCTTCCTTCCTTCCTTCCTTCCTTCCTTCCTTCCTTCCTTCCTTCCTTCCTTCCTTCCTTCCTTCCTTCCTTCCTTCCTTCCTTCCTTCCTTCCTTCCTTCCTTCCTTCCTTCCCTCTCTCTCTCTCTCTCTCTCTCTCTCTCTCTCTCTCTCTCTCTCTCTCTCTCTCTCTCTGGCATCTCACTCCCTCTCTTTTCCTCCATGCCCCCACCCCACTATAGCTGCCCATCTTTTCTCAAGTTTTCTCAAACTGTGCATTATTGGATTAAGGTTTGGTTGGTGGTGCAGCTTCGAATATTTACCCCTTCTCTCTACCTCCAACCCTGCTCTCGTCCAGTCCCGAGGCGAAACCCTGCCCTGTCCATCTGCTCTGATCGTTTTTGGTTCCCCCGCCTCCAAATGTCACTCCACTGGTCCACGGTTGAATGCAAACACCAGGCGACAGCCAAGCTTTCCGCTTCACCAGACCTGTGTCCTTAAAACAGGGCTCTAAAAAGAGAGGGAAGAGAGAGAGCAAGCAGAGATGGAAGGATAATGAGATGTGTTGATGGAGGGGTAGCAGGTCGAGGTGGTAGGGAGGGAAGCCATCCCCCCTTTGGCTGCAAAGGTTGATACAAACGATCAGAGTTAGCTTGACCTTTGGGGACGAAGTTTGAAGTTAACGTTGCCTGATTTACTCAGTGGTTTGATGCTGGGCTGATCTGCATGTAAGATAAGATGGACAGATATACTTTATTAGTCCATATGAGATTGATTGATTGTGTTCAGCGTTTTCTGGGGCACTCCAATATACACATACACATGTATTCCTAAAACTCAGGCACTCAATGTGCACAAATCTTAATTAGTGTTCCATTGGGTGAATCCTTACAGGAGCTACCCAACCCAAGAGGATGATGGGAGTTTGATTTGACCTCAACTCACCTTACCCTCCTTCGACCATCGCATCAGACAGACTGTCAAATCCTCATTCTTCCACATCAGCAACATTGCCAAAGTCAGGTCCTCTCCCTTCATGCCACTGAAAACCTCATCCATACATTAATCTCCTCCAGACTCGACTATTGCAACTCACTACTCAACGGCATGAGCTCAAGGTCCCTTCGTAAGCTTCAAATGGTTCAAAACTCTGCAGCCTGACTTCTCACTAATTGACCCCTCCCCTCTGTGTACTCCACTGGCTCCCTGTCTCCCACCGCATTGAATACAAGAATCGCCTTCTGACCTACTAAGCTCTCCACCATCTTGCCTTCCCTTACCTCTCAGACCTTCTTCTCCCCTACCAACCCACACGCTCACTCCATCCTGCTACAGCAGGCCACCTTATTGTCCCCAGGTCCAAGCTCCAGAGCTTCGGTGACGTGACGTGACCTTCTCCAGGGTTGTGCCGTTGGCTTTGGAACTCTATCCCTCCAGCTTTCCATGACCCTGAGTCCATCACCATCTATCAACCTGCCTAAATACCCACCTCTTCACCATGGGCTGCCCCCCCCCCCATCCACACACACACCCTGCTCGCAAACACTCACACTCTCTCCCACACACACACACTCATGCACTGACACAGCACACTCCTTTCTTTCCTTGAGCCCAAGGAAAGGGCTGGCATTGTTTTTAGATTTTTGTTTCTTGTTTTTTATACAATTGTAAAGCAACTTTGGGTCCTTGAAAGGCACTACATACATAGCATTATTAAGGGTTCACAGCTCCCGAGTGAAGGCTCCCGAGTAGCGCAGCGGTCTTAGGCACTGCATCTCAGTGTTTTCTATCCACACATACTAATCATATGCATGTACTATATTCCTGGCATGAGTAGCAGGACGTTGAAATTTTGCGCGATTTTTAACAAAACGTTGAAAAAAAAGACCCGATCTTTAAGAGGTTTTATGTGGCTAGAGATTGAGTCAGTATGTTGGCAGCAGACACTCAATGTTAGTGATGACTGTTTAACAGTCTGATGGCCTTGAGATAGAGCTGTTTTTCAGTCTCTCGGTCCCATATTTGATGCACCTGTACTGACCTCGCCTGCTGGATGATAGCGGGGTGAACAGGCAGTGGCTCGGGTGGTTGTTGTACTTGATGATCTTTTTGGCGTTCCTGTGACATCGGGTGGTGTAGGTGTCCTGGAGAGCAGGTAGTTTGCCCCCGGTGATGCGTTGTGCAGACCTCACTACCCTCTGGAGAGACTTACGGTTGTGGGCGGAGCAGTTGCCGTACCAGAAGGTGATACAGCCCGACAGAATGCTCTCGATTGTGCATCTGTAAAAGTTTGTGAGTGTTTTTGGTGACAAGCCGAATTTCTTCAGCCTCCTGAGGCGCTGTTGCGCCTTCTTCACCACGCTGTCTGTGTGGGTGGACCATTTCAGTTTGTCCGTGATGTGTACGCCGAGGAACTTAAAACTTTCCACCTTCTCCACTACTGTCCCGTCGATGTGGATAGGGGGGTGCTCCCTCTGCTGTTCCCTGAAGTCCACGATCAGCTCCTTTGTTTTGTTGACGTTGAGTGTGAGGTTATTTTCCTGACACCACACTCCGAGAGCCCTCACTTCCCTGTAGGCCGTCTCGTCGTTGTTGGTAATCAAGCCTACCACTGTAGTGTCGAGTTGGAGGCGTGCATGGCCACGCAGGGTGAACAGGGAGTACAGTAGAGGGCTGAGAACGCACCCTTGTGGGGCCCCAGTGTTGAGGATCAGCGGGGTGGAGATGTTGTTTCCTACCCTCACCCCCTTGGGGCGGCCCGTCAGGAAGTCCAGGACCCAGTTGCACAGGGCGGGGTTGAGACCCAGGGTCTCGAGCTTAATGACGATTTTGGAGGGTACTATGGCGTTAAATGCTGAGCTGTAGTCGATGAACAGTATTCTCATATAGGTATTCCTCTTGTCCAGGTGGGTTAGGGCAGTGTGCAGTGTGATTGCGATTGAGTCGTCTGTGGACCTATTGGGGCGGTAAGCAAATTGGAGTGAGTCTAGGGTGTCAGGTAGGGTGGAGGTGATATGATCCTTAACTAGTCTCTCAAAGCACTTCATGATGACGGAGGTGAGTGCTATGGGGCGATACTAATTTAGCTCAGTTATCTTAGCTTTCTTGGGAACTGGAATAATGGTGGCCCTCTTGAAGCATGTGGTAACAGCAGACTGGGATAAGGATTGATTGAATATGTCCGTAAACACACCAGCCAGCTGGTCTGCGCATGCTCTGAAGACGCGGCTAGGGATGCCGTCTGGGCCGGCAGCCTTGCGAGAGTTAACACGTTTAAATGCTTGACTCACGTTGGCTGCGGTGAAGGAGAGCCCGCAGGTTCTGGTAGCGGGCCGTGTCGTTGGCACTGTATTGAACTCAAAGCGAGCAAGAAGTTGTTAAGTTTGTCTGGGAGCAGGACATCGTGGTCCGCGACGGGGCTGTTTTTTTTTTGTAGTCTGTGATTAACTGTAGACCCTGCCACATACCTCTTGTGTCTGAGCCGTTGAATTGCGACTCTACTTTGTCTCTATACTGACGCTTAGCTTGTTTGATTGCCTTGCGGAGGGAATAGCTACACTGTTTGTATTCGGTCATGTTTCCGGTCACCTTGCCCTCATTAAAAGCAGTGGGTCGTGCTTTCAGTTTTGCACGAATGCTGCCATCAAGCCATGGTTTCTGGTTGGGGAAGGTTTTAATAGTTGCTATGGGTCCAACATCACTGATGCACTTGCTAATAAACTCGCTCACCGAATCAGCGTATTCATCAATGTTATTGTTCGCCGCTATGCGGAACATATCCCAGTCCACGTGAAATCAGATTAGCCGGACCAGCGTTGAACAGACCTGAGCTTGGGCGTTTCCTGTTTTAGTTTCTGTCTATAGGCTGGGAGAAACAAAATGGAGTCGTGGTCAGATTTTCCAAAAGGAGGGCGGGGCAGGGCTTTGTTTGAGTCGCGAAAGTTAGAGTAACAATGGTCCAGGATTTTTTTCCGCCCAGGTAGCGCATTCGATATCCTGATAAAATGTAGGGAGTCTAGTTTTCAGATTAGCCTTGTTTGAATCCCCAGCTACAGTGAAGCTGTTTAGAGTCATCAAATACATTACCATGAGGAACCATGTTAAGTTTGGCATTTATATCTTAAAAAAGAAGGAAATTATTAATAATTAACTTTTTTGACTATGTAACACTAATGCTTAAAATAACCAGAAAATATCTTCTTCTTAAGGACTAAAAGTCAGATTCACTCCAAATTGGACTCATCTTTGGACTCATCACAATAGTCACTAAAGAGTCTGAGAAAATAATGCTGATGCATTCAAAGATTGCCACACTATACCTGTAGATGCATATTATTATACATACGCTAATAGCAAAAAATAAATACTTATTCTCATGGGACCAAATAACACGAAATTGGAATGTAGGCCCATGGTCCATGTCTTGAGTTAGTTTGATTAAAGCTAAGGGATTGGTCAAAAGATGTCTGAGTTATTGACCAATCAAAAATCTGATTTTACGTGTCCATTTAAACCACTGTAAATCCACTCCACAGTGGCCTATCAACTTGAAACTTGTCATCACTATCATGGGTTTCCCTAAGATGAACCAAACTGAATTTTGTATTGATATCTGTGTTAACAACCCTCCAGGCAAGCTTCAATGCCATACAACTCTCCTTCCGTGGCCTCCAATTGCTCTTAAATACAAGTAAAACTAAATGCATGCTCTTCAACCGATCGCTGCCTGCACCTGCCCTCCTGTCCAACATCACTACTCTGGACGGCTCTGACTTACCTAGGTGTCTGGTTAGACTGTAAACTCTCCTTCCAGACCCACATCAAACATCTCCAATGCTGCCAAACATACCCTTGTAAAACTGACCATCCTACCAATCATCGACTTCGGCGATGTCATTTACAAAATAGCCTCCAATACCCTACTCAACAAATTGGATGCAGTCTATCACAGTGCCATCCGTTTTGTCACCAAAGCCCCATATACTACCCACCATTGCGACCTGTACGCTCTCGTTGGCTGGCCCTCGCATCATACTCGTCGCCAAACCGATTGGGTCCATTTAATCTACAGGACAATGCTAGGTAAAGTCCACCCTTATCTCAGCTTGCTGGTCACCATATCATCACCCACCTGTAGCACGCGCTCCTGCAGGTATATCTCTCTGGTCACCCCCAAAACCAATTTCTTTGGCCGCCTCTCCTTCCAGTTCTCTGCTGCTAATGACTGGAACGAACTACAAATTCTCTAAAACTGGAAACACTTATCTCCCTCACTAGCTTTAAGTACCAGCTGTCAGAGCAGCTCACAGATTACTGCACCTGTATATAGCCCACCTATAATTTAGCCCAAACAACTACCTCTTTCCCTACTGTATTTATTTTATTTATTCATTTATTTTGCTCCTTTGCACCCCATTATTTTTATTTCTACTTTGCACATTCTTCCACTGCAAATCTACCATTCCAGTGTTTTACTTGCGATATTGTATTTACTTTGCCACCATGGCCTTTTTTTTGCCTTTACCTCCCTTATCTCACCTCATTTGCTCACATCGTATATAGACTCGTTTCTACTGTATTATTGACTGTATGTTTGTTTTACTCCATGTGTAACTCTGTGTCGTTGTATGTGTCGAACTGCTTTGCTTTATCTTGGCCAGGTCGCAATTGTAAATGAGAACTTGTTCTCAACTTGCCTACCTGGTTAAATAAAGGTGAAATAAATAAATAAATAATCTAAAAAAACAAGGAAACTATTAAAAACATATTCTTTGCATATGCAAAAAAATACATTCTTTAATAGTTTTCAGAAATGATTGTTGCTATATGCTATATTGAAATACGCACTGTACTTATAGATACACGTTAGCACACATGCTAATGCGAAAAAATACTTTTTCTCTTGAACAATAAAAAAAGATTACAGGTATATTGTCATGCCTGCTCATCAGCAAGGCTGCCCATTACTACATACACCTGTCACCATCGTTATGTGCACTAGCGTTATCTGTCTGTTCCTCAGTTTAATCCCCAGGTCAGCATTAATGTCGTTTTGTTTCCCTTGTCCAGACGTTGTCCGTATTTTGTTTCATGTCTGTTATGCTTCTCGTCTCCCAGCGTCTGTCCTCACATATAGAAACTCAATAAATTAACCTCTAATGAATTTAAGAATGAATACCTGCTGCATTTAAAGATAACCAACCTACAGCACTAGACTAAACGTCACTTGCGTCATCCTTGTGCTATTGAGAGATAAGCATGGTAATGCTTTCACTGGTTGAACATAAAGGAAGAGAGTTCCTAAATGATAGAGTGCTTGCTCTGTTATCCAGTTCATTTTGTGTGCTTTCTGTCATCCTGTGAACTCCATTCATTGCTGCTATATTTATTATGAATATGGTTATCATTATGATTATTATAACCTCACTCTATCCACCTCACTCTGTCCACTGATGTCTCTGTGCAATGTTCACTCCTAAATGTGCTGTGTACACTGGAGAAGTCATTTGTTTTCTCTTAGTTTTCTCATCCAAAGAGAAAACAAATGAGCTCATCCAGAACATTGCATCCAATATGTTGCTTTTTCAAACAGTCCAATATTTTTTCTTCTCTGTTTCATAAACTGTTTTACTTGCAGCCTAAATTGAATAATGGATTGCCACATCTCTTGCCTTTCATTTTAATGGGCACATGAATGTATTGCAAGATAAGAAATCCTATCCAAAGTGTTTCACATGTTTCTGAGAAATCATATTGTAGTGAATTTGCGGGTCATCCCAAGGGGGACTTGAACCGGCAACCTTGGGTCTGTCAATTAAACACCTAAGCCATTATGTCGATAAGTCAGAAGTGCTCGACAAGACAGGTGGTGACGGACATAGCACTCTAGTCGCTAGACTATTCTTTCAGAAGTCTCCCTCATACCTCAACTTTCTTTCACATAGCTGCACCATCTCAATCAACATAGCACATTTGGAGGTGTGCTCAAACAAGTCACCAACCCAAGGCCATGCCTCTGTCAGTCCAACACGAATGCCAATACCCTTGGAGATCTGAACCTGTTGATTTGAATCCTCTAGTTTCATACTTGCATTGGTCTTTAATATAGGGCAGACAAACAAGTTCCCTAACCTTCTCTCCCTTCCACTTGCCTCCTCCATTTATGCTTTAATGTTGCAATCAGTTGGTTGGAACTTTGGATAGAGAAAACATTCCCATATGTTTTTGATAGCTGCATGTGTGATAAAACTTGACCATTCCTATTCATAATGTTATTAATAAAGATACACTACCGGTCAAACGTTTTAGAACACCTACTCATTCAAGGGTGTTTCTTTCTTTTTACTAGTTTCTACATTGTAGAATAATAGTGAAGACATCAAAACTATGAAATAACACATATGGAATCATGTGGTAATCCAAGAAGTGTTAAACAAATCAAAATATGTTATATATTTGAAATTCGTCAAATAGCAACCCTTTGCCTTGATGACAGCTTTGCACACTCTTGCCATTTTCTCAACTAGCTTCAGGAAGTAGTCACCTGGAATGCATTTCAATTAACAGGTGTGCCTTCTTAAAAGTTCATTTGAGGAATTTATTTCCTTCTTAATGTGTTTGAGCCAATCAGTTATGTTGTGACAAGGTAGGGGGGGGTATACAGAAGACAGCCCTATTTGGTAAAAGACCAAGTTCATATTATGGTAAGAACAGCTCAAATAAGCAAAGAGAAACGACAGTCCATCATTACTTTAAGACATGAAGGTCAGTCAATACAAAACATTTCAAAAACTTTGAAAGTTTCTTCAAATGCAGTCTCAAAAACCATCAAGCTCTATGATGAAACTGGCTCTCATTAGGACCGCCACAGGACAGGAAGACCCAGAGTTACCTGCAAAGCATAAGGTCATTAGCGTTACCAGCCACATAAATTGCAGCCCAAATAAATGCTTCACAGAGTTCAAGTAACAGACACATCTCAACATCAACTGTTCAGAGGAGACTGTGTGAATCAGGCCTTCATGGTCAAATTGCTGCAAAACAAACACTATTAAAAGGACATCAATAAGATGAAGAGATTTGCTTGGGCCAAGAAACACAAGCAATGGACATAAGACCGGTGGAAATTTGTCCTTTCGTCTGGAGTCCAAATGGGAGATTTTTGGTTCCAACCGCCGTGTCTTTGTGAGACGTGGGTGAACGGATGATCTACGCATGTGTATTTTCCACCGTAAAGCATGGAGGAGGAGGTGTTACTGTATGGTTTGGGGGTGCTTTGCAGGTGACACTATCAGGGATTTATTTAGAATTTAAGGCACACTTAACCAGCATGGCAACCACATTATTCTGCAGCGATACGTCATCACATCTGGTTCGGTCTTAGTGGGATCATTTGTTTTTCAACAGGACAATGACCCAACACACCTCCAGGCTGTGTATGGGCTATTTTACCAAGAAGGAGAGTGATGGAATGCTGCATCAGATGACCTGGCCTCCACAATACCCTGACCTCAACAAAATTGAGATGGTTTGGGATGAGTCAGACCACAGATTGAAGGAAACTCCTTCAAGACTGTTGGAAAAGCACTCCAGGTGAAACTAGTTGAGAGAATGCCACTATACATTACTGTCCCAAATTTTGGGGTCACTTAGAAATGTCCTTGTTTTCCATGAAAACATACATGAAATTAGTTGCAAAATGAATAGGAAATATAGTCACGACATTGACAAGGTTATAAATAATGATTTTTAATTGAAATATTAATTGTGTCCTTTAAACTTTGCTTTCGTCAAAGATCCTCCATTTGCAGCAATTACAGCCTTGCAGACCTTTGGCATTCTAGTTGTCAATTTGTTGAGGTAATCTGAAGAGATTCCACCCCATGCGTCCTGAAGCACCTCCCACAAGTTGGATTGGCTTGATGGGCACTTCGGATGTAACACATGGTCAAGCTGCTCCCACAACAGCTCAATAGGGTTGAGATCCGGTGACTGTGCTGGCCACTCCAATATAGACAGAAAACCAGCTGTCTGCTTCTTCCCTAAATAGTTTTTGCATAGTTTGGAGCTGTGCTTTGGGTCATTGTCCTGTTGTAGTAGGAAATTGGCTCCAATTAAACGCTGTCCACAGGGTATGGCATGGCGTTGCAAAAAGGAGTGATAGCCTTTCTTCTTCAAGATCCCTTTTACCCTGTACAAATCTCCCACTTTACCACCAGCAAAGCACCCCCAGACCATCACATTGTCTCCACCACACTTGACAGATAGCGTCAAGCACTCCTCCAGCATCTTTTAGTTTTTTCTGTGTCTCATGAAATGTCCTTCTTTGTGATCTGAACACCTTGTCTGTCTGTAACGTTAACCCATTGTATAAGAGATTCTCCTCAATTAAAATAGTCCAGGCATTTATATATACATTTGAGTCATACTTTTTCAAATCTGCTATGAAGACCAATCCTGGTTTCTTCAATTATATTATTAATTTATTCTAACTGCTTAATACCCAAACAGAGAGTCCTAGTCCTACTACGTATTATGCCTCTCACTCTCCTCCGTTTAAGGTTTTTATCTAATTTCTGTGTTCCTCACAGCTTGACATTGTGATCAATAAGCAATTAAAAGGGACAACATCACTGGGCTCTGCTTACTTAGTTCTGTTGGATGTTTTCACTCTAAACGGTGGATGCCTGTCACACCCTGATCTGTTTCACCTGTCTTTGTGCTTGTCTCCACCCCATCCAGGTGTCGCCCATCATCCCCTTTATCCCCAGTGTATTTATACCTGTGTTCTCTGTTTGTCTGTTGTCAGTTTGTTTTGTTCGTCAAGCCTACCAGCGTTTTCCCCCTTGCTCCTGTCTGTTTCTAGTTCCTGTTTTCTAGTTTCCCGGTTTTTACCATTCTGCCTGCCCTGACCCTGAGCCTGCCTGCCGTTCTGTACCTTGTCACATCACACTGGATTACCAACCTCTGCCTGCCCTTGACCTGTCATTTTACCTGCCCCCCGTTCTAGTAATAAAATTTTGTTACTTCAACACTGTCTGCATCTGGGTCTTCCCTAAAACGTGATAGATGCCCATACGTCTTGAACGGGGACAAACTCAGACTCAGTCTTGTGTGTTACTGTAATTATGGTAATTATTGTATGGGCTAATCATAAGGACTATATGACAGCTTCATAACCAATGCATACTGTAGTACCTTCATAGACCCTGAATTAACATTCATAAATTATCATGAAGGCAACTGGCTACAGATTGGTTCATAGCCTTCCCTATACTGTCCACCTCTTGTAGTTGACATACTTACGTGGATGTTTATGTGGCAATGAGAATATTATTGATTGCTGTGTTCAAGAGTGATCATTTGTAGGATCCCATACATTAAAATCAAATCAAATAACATTTTATTGGTCACATACACATATTTAGCAGATGTTATTGCAGGTGTAGCGAAATGCAATATCTAACAATTCACAACAATACACACAAATCTAAAAGTAAAATAATGGAATTAAGAAATATATAAATATTAGGATGAGCAATGTCAGGGGTGGCATTGACTAAAATACAGTATAATACAGTATACACATACGCAATGATTAAAGCAGTATGTTAACATTCTTAAAGTGACTAGTGTTCCATTAAAATGACCAAATGATTCCATGTCTATGCATATAGGGCAGCAGCTTCTAAGGTTGAGTAACTGGGTGGTAGCCAGCTAGTGATGGCTATTTAACAATCTGATGGCCTTGAGATAGAAGCTGTTTTTCAGTCTCTCGGTCCCAGCTTTGATGCATCTGTACTGACCTCGCCTTCTGGATGATAGCGAGGTGAACAGGCCATGGCTTGGGTGGTTGATGTCCTTGATGGTGTTTTTGGCCTTCCTGTGACATTGGGTGCTGTCGGTGTCCTGGAGGGCAGGCAGTGTGACCCTGGTGATGCGTTGGGCAGACCGCACGACCCTCTGGAGAGCCCTGCGATTGCGTGAAGTGCAGTTGCCGTACCAGGCAGTGATACAGCCCGACAGGATGCTCTCAATTGTGCATCTGTAAAAGCGTGTGAGGGTCTTAGGGGCCAAGCCAAATTTCTTCAGCCTCCTGAGGTTGAAGAGGCGCTCTTGCGTCTTCTTCACCACACTGTCTGTGTGTGTGGACCATTTCAGATTGTCAGTGATGTGTACACAGAGAAACTTTAAGCTTTCCACGTTCTCCACTGCTGTCCCGTCAATGTGGAAAGGGGCTTGCTCCCTCTGCTTTTTCCTGAAGTCCACGATCAGCTCCTTTGTTTTGTTGACGTTGAGGGAGAAATTATTTTCCTGGCACCACTCCGCAAGGGCCCTCACCTCCTCCATGTAAGCTGTCTCGTCATTGTTGGTAATCAGGCCTCCTATGGTTGTATCGTCTGCAAACTTGATGATTGAGTTGGAGGTGTGTGTGGCCACGCAGTCATGGGTGAACAGGGAGTACAGGAGGGGGCTGAGCACACACCCTTGTGTGGCCCATCAGTGAAGTGGAGGTGTTGTTTCCTACCTTCATTACCTGGGGACGGCCAGTCAGGAAGTCGAGGACCCAGTTGCGGAGGGCGGGGTTCAGATCCAGGCGCCGAGCTTGAGGGTACTATGGTGTTGAAGGCTGAGCTATAGTCAATGAACAGCATTCTTACATTGGCATTCCTCTTGTCCAGATGGGATAGGGCAGTGTGCAGTGCAATTGCGATTGCGATTGCATCGTCTGAGGATCTATTGGGGCCGTAAGCAAATTGAAGTGGGTCTTGGGTGTCAGGTAATGTAGAGGTGATATGATCCTTAACTATCCTCTCAAAGTACAAAGTAGTAGTTCAGTTACATTTGCTTTCTTGGTGGGGACAGCAGACTGGGATATGGAGAGATTGAATATGTCCGTAAACACTCCAGCCAGCTGGTCTGTGCATGCCCTAAGGACGCGACTAGGGATGCCATCTGGGCCGGCAGCCTTGCGAGAGTTAACACGCTTAAATGTCTTATTCATGTCGGCCACGGAGAAAGAGAGCCCACAGTCCTTGGGAGCAGGCCGCGTCGATGGCACTGTGTTGTCCTCAAAGCGGGCGAAGAAGGTGTTTAGCTTGTCCGGGAGCAAGACGTCGGTATCGGCGACGTCCCTTTGTAATCCTTGATTGTATGTAAACCCTGCCACATACGTCTTGTCTCTGAGCCGTTGAATTGCGACTCCACTTTGTCTCTGTACTGACGTTTTTCCTGTTTGATTGCTTTACAGAGGGAATAACTGCACTGTTTGCATTCAACCATATTCCCCGTCACCTTGCCATGGTTAAAAGCGGGGGTTCACACTTTCAGTTTAACGCAAATGCTGCCATCTATCCACGGTTTCTAATTCGGGTAGGTTTTAATAGTCACAGTGGGAACAACATCCCATATACATTTCCTGATGAACTCAGTCACCGTGTCTCTGTGTATACATAAATGTTATTCTCCAAGGCTACCCGGAACATATCAGCGTTGAATAGACCTTAGCAAGGATACTTCCTGTTTGAGTTTCTGCCTATAGGAAGGGAGGAGCAAAATGGAGTCATGAAACATACACCACCGCCCTTCTTCTTCCCGGAGAGTTCTTTATTCCTGTCTGTGCGATGTACTGAGAAGCCATCTGGCTGTATGGATGGAGACAGTATATCTGGAGAGAGCCATGATTCTGTGAAACAGAGTATATTACAGTCCCTGATGTCTCTCTGAAAGGAGATCCTCGCCCTGAGCTTGTCTACTTTATTGTCCAGAGACTGAACATCAGCGAGTAATATACTCGGAAGCGGTGAATGGTGTGCCTGCCCCCTGATGGTGTACCTGCCCCTTAGAAGTCCACTCCAAATACATCTTCTCCACCGGCGGCATCTTGGAGCAGCCTCTGGGATAAGTTCAATTGTCTGGGGGGAGGGATACAATTCGGGAAAGCCGTATTCCTGATCGCAATGATGGTGAGCTACTGCCGCTCTGATTTCCAAAAGTTATTTCCAGCTGTATGCAGTAACCCAAAAAACGTTCTGGGCTAATAATGTAAGAAACACACACAAAAAGGAATTACTGCAAAGTTGCTTAGGAGCTAGAAGCAAAGCTGCCATGTCTGTCGGTGCCATCTTTCTGTGACTGAAGATATAGAGTTGTGTCACGTATACTCCCTCTCCAGCCTCTAGGTCATCAGGCTGCTGATTATCCCGCACACCTGTCACTCTCGTCTCGCGCACCTGCGCCCCATGCCACTCACCTGGACTCCATCACCTCCTTGATTATCTTCCCTATATCGGTCACTCCCCTTGGTTCTTTCCTCAGGTGTTATTGACTCTGTTTTCATGTCGGTGCGTTTGTTTGCGTTTCGTGTTCATTGTTTCTTTTATTTATTAAAAGACTCACTCCCTGAACTTGGTTCCCGACTCTCAGTGCACTCGTTACTAGTTTAAAGAAGATAATAAGACCGTTCTGGTTACAGGCTATGATGGCAAGGGTTGTGCAAACAAATGCACCAGGGTGTGAATAAACTGTGGGTAATGGTTTTATCACTGGAAATATGGAGAATGTGTTTACTGTTCAACAGGTCTTTTTCAATCTTGAATTCTCCTCCGACATGACCAACTCATCGTCTTCTTATCTTTCTTCTCAGCCGGTACATGTCTCCTTCATTCATAATAATTACAGTACTTTTAGACAACACTGTTTAGACAGCGTTGTCTGAGGTATGGTGTCAGAGAGATGTGTTTATGCTCTGAGAAGAGTTCTGCTCTCTGTGGTGTTGTGTGAGTATGAGAATTGTTCTATCAGAGTGCTGACACATAACTCTAGTCGACAAAGCAGAGACAGATGTCTCCTGTCAGGCATATCGTATGCACCCTCGCTGTCTCTACCACTCCCATGCTCTTTTTCTTTCAGTCTTTCTCTCTGTTGTTCTTTCATTCTCTCTTTCTCTCTATTGTTATTTAATTCTCTCTCTCTCTCTCTTTAAGATATGATAGGGACCAGGAATAATATTAAAGTATGAGAGCTGGTGGGTTTTGGATTAGAGAGAGGGAAAAAGCTGTGAAAAAAACACATCAGTTGCCGTGGTCCAATCCCTTCACCCGCCCCTCTCCCTCCACCTCTTCTCCTCCCTTTCCCTAACACCCCTGACTTTTAACAAGGCTGCCATTTCCACTAAATTAGTGCCCAGGGTTTTAATTGCAGTTTATGAAGCTAATGTATTATTCTGTGATCTGGCGTCCAACGAGCCTGGCTGGGCCTTGGGCTTCTCCCAGCTTCCCTGCGGTTTTGCCTCTTTTTGTTTTTTTCCTCCCTCCTTTTAAAACCAGAATGTTGTTGCGCCTAACCATATATGCTGCTGTTATTATAGAGAATTAGCACTCCTCACACCCACGCCTGGCTGTGTGGCTCACATTTTAAGCGGTGCAGTTAAAACATCCATCCACGATAAAACCGCTGAGGCACGTGTCATGAGTAAGTCGTTGAGCCTAGTCTGTTCCTCTCAGGCTGTAGTTCCAATCATTATACAACTACAAGACTTCAGATACTGCATTATTGTATCGATGCCTGATGTGTAGCCTATGTTTTGTGTTATAATATTCATCTCATTGCACGATGAACCTTTTCCCAAAACCTCTCTCTCCCTACCCACCCTCTCTTCCTCCATCTTTCCTTCTCTCTCTCTTCCTCCATCTCTCTTTCATCACGTTCCAAAGGCACCCTGGAGGCTAATTAAGCCTTAATTACGTTTGTTGGAATTGATTTGTTATTTAGTCTAGCCTCTGTTGTTCCAACTCATTGGCCCCCATAGAAATGTCATTAATGCACAATTATTTTCACGGGTGGTCTAATTAAAGGAACATACTCTCTGGGTTTCCGCTGATAAGCTGGTAGGAAAGGGGACATGCTGGCGACATTGTCCCCCCCCCAATGATCCAAAATGGCTTCCGTAACAGGGGGCACATGACCTGCAGGGTAGATGTTCTGCTGAGATAAGTCAATTGGAAATTACTGTAGAATTGTGGAAGTCACCTATATAACTGGGGATGTGGTATGTATGGAATGTTAACGGATTGATGGGAGATGACAACAGAAATTAGAAAGAATATATGTGGATGTCTCACCCCTCCAAAAGTCTCACCCCTCCAAACATTTAGCTTCTGGACAGGAACCCAGGCCCAATAGCCCATATTCCCTTAATGGGTCACCCGAGACATACCTTTAAAAAAAAAAACATTTCAGTAATTTAGCAGACACTCTTATCACAGTAGTGAGTGCATACATTTTCATTCGTACTGATCGCTCGGGGGAATCGAACCCACAACCATGGTGTTGCAAGTGTCATGTTCACTGCCTCAGCATACGATACCTTCTGTTCTACTCTGACCCCGGCAAACTCATTCTCTCTCACACCGGGCACTTCTGATCCCCAGAAGCATGGGCACCCCCACAATTTACAGTTTTTTCCACCAGTTGAAGGACATCCCACCCTGACACCCTGCAGATGTAAAGAACTTGTTGTGAACCTCCCGGACACCATGATAATCACCATATCCCAGAATATTATTCAGGGGTGTAAAATATCACCATGTTAGATAGAAATAGATTCACCCATGTTATTATCATACCGATTTTTCAGGACATTGCAACTTATGTAGCTTGTTCTAAAATACAGACGTGATTTCTGGCTCAGGGGTTGCACTGTGTACAAGTCTTCAATTTAAAACACCATTATTTGAATTAGGTGTTTGTAAAGGGCTGAAACCATAACCTGTCAAATCCTGTCCTGTTTATATAAATGTATATTTGCCCTCATGTACTGAACAAGTTTGTTAATGTTGGAGGTTCATCTCCTTCATCTCCTTTAAATCCCTCACTTGGGAATTACTTATTTTGTACAATGGACTGCATTTTAAGTAATCTTGTACAGATACAGGAAAACCAATATTTTTTAAAACTTTTATTCAAAATGACAAGTGTTCATGTCTCCACATGTTTTTGGTTTTGAGGCTTGTGCATCTAGTGTCTGTAGTTCATCTGTCTAATCCCATAAAAGGAGAGAGAAATTCATCAATAATATTACAATGCTGTATTAATTTCAATGAATATATATTCCTGTTTGATATCCATTTATATACTTATATTGAACATGTTAGCCTTTATCACATGCCAATACTTGTTTTGTATCCAATGCATTTAGCTTACTTTAGGATGAAGAAGCCTAGGCCTTCTAATCTACTGGGTGGTTCAGCTGTGAATGCTGATTGGCTGACAGCCATGGTATATCAGACCATATACCACAGGTATGACAAAACATTTATTTTTACTTCTCTAATTACATTGGTATCCAGTAATAATAGCAATAAGGCACCTCGGGAGTTTGTGATATATGGCCATGGGCTGTGTCCAGGCACTCCCTGTTGCGTTGTGCGTAAGAACATCCCTTAGCTGTGGTATATTGGCCATAGGCCACACCTCCTCGGGCCTTATTGCTTAAATATACAACCATGTTATCTTGAACATTGGTGTCATTTAATAATATACACAGGTGTGATAGTTGTATGAATTAATCACAATGCAAGCCTACTCATTAGAAAAAAACATTAGCAGCTATAATGCAATATTAGGTTCACAGTGAAACACCAATATCTGGCTATTAATCTTTATTAAACATTCAGTAAAATAGCTTATTTAGCTATCTCAAAAAATTGTGCCTGTATGATCTCATGCATGCAAGCTTACCTGTCATGTCCACCACGATGGAGCAGCAGACCAAGCAATATGCAAGAGGAGGACCCTATACTGTAGGACAATTATTTTGGTTGCTGTCAACTTCATTCATTAATGCTGTTACAGGAGCTACAATGTGGCTTCAAAGGTCTCACACTCGGCTGGAATGTGAATGAGTTATCTCGTGATGCTGCCTTCAAATCCCGTCCCAAATGGCAGTAGCCTACTGGAAAAGTGCAACCTGGAAAAGTGCAGGAAAGCAGCATGCAGCTGCCTTTGAATTGGTTAAATAATAACAGTAGGCTACAGCAACATTAGTTTCCATTCATACAAAGTGTCAAAGCGATTCTCCAGCAGTGGGCTCAAAATCATGATGCTCAGAAGCAAAGCGTGCTTCTCAGGCCACTGCGCTATGGTAGTTCATGTTCTATCAAGCCGTGATGATACTTGATGGTATGAGGTTGGTTGGTTTGCAGAGCCTTACCCAAACCATAGTCCCAAGGTACGGTACTGCATTGTATAGCTTACAAACACCGCTTCTAGCTGTCCTTTGGCAGAGATTCTAAACATGAAATATTCATTAAAATCCTCCTGCTGGAGGATTATTTTCCTCCTGCAGTGAAATGGGTCATATTAAGATATGACATCTGTAAGAGCACTGAGCAGTACCAGTAGCAGCTCTCCCTCACGCACTCCCTCAGTCAGTCACTGACGTTTTTCCTGTGCTTTTCGGTCTTGTCTGCATCTACCCTTTCTGTCTGTTATTATTGTGTACAATGGGCTTATTTCCAGAGTGCTGGCTGGCAGGCTGACGGGTGTGTTGGACAACTGCTTCACAGATGGCTGAGTGAGAGAGGAAGGGAGGGAGGGAGAATAGAATGGGGTCACTTGAGTTTGTTGCTCAATCAGCTCTGTGTCTCCACCCCTGGAGCAATGAAGCTGTTCTGTTACCTCCCTCTTCTACCTCATAAAACCGCCATCTTTGGGAGTGTTATATCAACAATAACAGTGTTCGTAATAAAACTGCACAAGTTACTGCATTGTTTTGATCAAAGTTTATATGCTCTATGGCTCCTGAGTGGTGCAGCGGTCAAAGGCACCTCAGTGCATCTCAGTGCAAGAGGCATCACTACAGTCCCTGGTTCAAATCCAGGATGTATCACATCTGGCTGTGATTGGGAATTCCATAGGGCAGTGCACAATTGGTCCAGGTTTGGCCGGGGTAGGCCGTCATTGTAAATAAGAATTTGTTCTTAACTGACTTGCCTAGTCAAACAAACAAAAAACATTTTTTTTAAACAGAGAGCATTTGAGTATTACTTAACTTGAACCTTATATTTCTTGCAGACTATGATATAGCATATTGTATATGCTCAGTTGTGGAAAAAGGACTCAATTGTCATACTTGAGTAAAAGTCAAAAGTAAAAGTAAATGCTATACATCAAATTCCTTTTATTAACCAAACCAGACAGCATAATTTTATAGTTGTTTTAATTTTATGGACAGCCATGGGCACACTCAGACTTAATTAACAAATGCAGTATTTGTGTTTAGTGAGTCCACCAGATCAGAGGCAGCAGGGATGGCAACGCTAGCGGTCAAATGTAACCCTAACCCAGCCATTTATCTATCGTCATTTAAGAGAAATCTGACAATGTCAAATTGGTGATGTTCAAAAATAGTTTTTATTTGTTTTAACAGTTACAGATCCAGTTGCAGCGTGTTCATACAAATCTTTTTAAAGTGTGCTTCAGAGCTCTGCGAGATTTCTGTGATTTTCTGAAATAACACACACTCACTAAACCCTCCGTAAATAAGGCAGTTCTTAACGTAAAGACTTAAAACTCAAAATTCTATAATTGCCTACCCCATGGAGGATATGTGTTCACTTTCAGCTTCCTGTGTAAACCCGGAAGTGCCTTAAAATAGTGTCATAGGTGCTGTTTCGAAGGGTTAAAAAGGTCAGATCTTTTCAAAACTTCATATGTGTGATTAGGCAACCCTCATGAACTGTAAGTCAGTCATTTCTCCCCACAGATGTAAAAAAAAAAAAAGAAGCTCTCTCACAAAGTAGGCCCAAAATGAAGCCTGCCCCTCAACGTCCTTTGCTTTTGGGTGACAGTGGATTTTCAGCACCAATTAGGGTTTTGCTCGGGCACCGAAGGTCCTATCGAGCCGAAACTCGGGATTCGGGGTCGCCTCATATAGGCCTACACATAATGTCAGAACTGGACCCGCAGCTAGAACGTAACTATGTGCTTTACGTTTTTATTATGTATTAAACTGAAAGGGCTGTGAATTATGGGCCTACTCTGAAATATGTGATAGTTGGCTTCTAAATGAGTTGGAAAAAGTGGGTTTGGTGTCAGATGGTATCAGTTTGGTGTCAGAATGACATCTAATTGACTGATGGACACTGACTTGCTAGTTGACTTTTGTACATTTGCAATATGTTTAAACGGAGAGGGACAGTCACCAAAATGGCATTCTGAAATCAACACTAAAAACGGCATCACCATAGTCTCCAGACTGTGCCGAGTTCAACGAGACGCCCCGCTTGACCGTAGCTCGCTCTGAGTGCAGCAACAATTCAACCACAGGAATGTTCCTAAGGTCCTCCCGATCTGTGCAAGCCTAACCTTGACCGTGTGGCATTAACCCTTAACAGTAAAACAGGGTTTTTTGATCTCACAGATTACAATGACATCTCTCCCCATAGGAAAACATTTCCTGCTCCCCTAAATTCAACCTAGAGCCTATGTGGGTTAATAATGCCTTATGAATGAACCTGTCTTCGATGACAATCCATCAGACCACTATGAGGTCTACCTGTGTCGATTCTAAGCTTCCTGGAGCAACCGGAAGTGGTTAAATTCACCCAAAAGGTATTTTGATGTACATAACCTGCAAATGTGAAAATGACTGCATTCAACCCTGTGTAGATCAGTCAATTCTTAACATAAAGACTTTAAACTCAGGATTCTGTAGGGGCATACTCCAAGAAAGATATGTGTTTACTTATAGCTCCTGTGCCAACCGGAAGTGCCTTTTATTGGGTAACAAGTGTCTGTTTCGAAGGGTTAAAAAAGTCACATCTTTCCAAAACTTCATATGTGTGACTAGGTAACCCTCATGAACTTTAAATGAGTCATTTCTCCCAACAGATGTCAAAGAAAAGCTCTCACACACACACACAGCAAGGATGGAGTGACAAAGTGCGGTGCTTAAAGACACAGAGAGCAGGCAATGGCATTACCATAATCTCTAGGCCGTGCCGAGTTCAACGAGATATCCCGCTTGACCGTAGCTCACTCGGTCTAAACGCAGCGACCATGAGAAAAGTAGGCCCAAAATGAAGCCTGCCCCTCAACGTCATTTGCTTTTGGGTGACAGTAAGAGAACCGTTAGGGTGAGAAGCACAATTCGACCTCAGGTACGTTCCTGAGGTCCTCCTGATCTGTGCAAGCCTAACCGTGACCGTGTGGCATTAACCCTTAACAGTTAAAATAAGGTGTTTACATCAAATAGTTTGCATTGACTTCTCTCCCCATAGGAATACATTGCCTGCACCCCTAAATTCAAACTGAAGCCTATGTGGGTTATGAATGCCGTATGAACCTGTCTTCGATGACAATCCATCAAGCCACTATGAGGTCTACCTGTGTCGATTCTAATCTTCCCGGAGCAACCGGAAGTGATTCAATTCACCCTAAAAGTGTTTTGATATACATAACCTGCAATTATGAAAATCACTGCATTCAACCCTGTATAGATCAGTCAATTCTTAACATAAAGACTTAAAACTCAGGATTCTGTAAGAGCCTACCTCAATCAAGACATGTGTTTACTTATAGCTTCCTGTGCCAACCGGAAGTGCCATAATTGGTGTCACATGGGCTGTTTCGAAGGGTTAAAAAAGTCAGATCTTTCCAAAACTTCATATGTGCGATTAGGCAACCCTGATGAACTGTAAATCAGTCATGACTCCCATAAAATTTCAAAGAAAAATTCAATCATACACACACACAGCTTGGAAGGAGGGACACATTGGGGTGCGTAGAGACAGACAGTGCCTGCAATAGTATACTTGTTCAAACTCTTAAAGAACCATCAGACCTAGAGTTCTGAAACTTTAGAAACCTGTTCTAGAGCTCAGGTCGATAATGTGGCTCTAGATGGTTATCGGGCCGAGAAACAGCTTCGTACATTTGCAAAAACTTCAATTCATTTTTGCATCACGAAAATGCCGACATTTAGAAATGTCCCCGAGTCGCAAGACTAGGTGCATTGCAACCGCCTCGGACCATATAGATGGACCCCAACGTTTCTGTCCGATAGCTCATTCAGGGACCCCGTAGCAAGGCATGGAAAAAAGTGGATTTTCAGCACCAATTAGGGTCTTGCTCGGGCACCAAATGACCTATCGAGCCGAAACTTGGGATTCGGGGTCGCCTCACATAGGCCTACACATAATGTCAGAACTGGACCCGCAGCTAGAACGTAACTATGTGTTTACGTTTTTATTATGGTTTGAACAGAAGGTGTTGTAAATTTTGGGCCAGCTCTGAAGTATGTGATAGTTGGCTTCTAAACGAGTTGGAAAAAGTGGGTGTGGTGTCAGTTTGTATCAGTTTGGTGTCAGAATGATATCTAATTGACTGATGGACGGTGACTTGCTGGTGACTTTTGTACATTTGCAATATGTTTAAACAGTGAGGTACCATCACCAAAGTGACATTCTGAAATCATCCCCAACGAGTGATGGAGAGGAACCAGAATCACTGCTCAGCCATCCCGAGTTCATTGGGCCAGTCAATTTCGCATTCCTGCAGGATTTTTGAGCATGCCAAATTCGTGATGGTAAATTCCCATTGAACCATATTGCAAATGCACAGTGCATTTGCAACAGTGAAAAAACATCACCAAATGGACATGATGAAATCAAAACATAGAGCGATGGAGAATAACCACTATCACTGCCCAGCCATCCTGTGTTAATCAGGCCAGTCAACAAAAAAATCGAAAGAATTTAGAAAAAAAAAGAACGTTCCAGAAACCAGAGAAAATCAATAATTTGTGTAAGAGTGGTGATAGCTAGCTTAGCATTTAGCGTTAGCATTTAGCACGCAACATATTCACAAAAACCAGCAAAGGAATCAAATAAAATAATTGACCTTTGAAGAACTTCAGATGTTTCAATGAGGAGACTCTCAGTTACATAGCAGATGTCCAGTGTTTCCTGAAAGATTCTTGTGAAACTAACCGAAAATTCAGTCACCTACACGTCGAACTTTTTTCCGAATTAACTCCATAATATCGACTGAAACATGGAAAACGTTGTTTGAATCAATCCTGAAGGTGTTTTGTCATATATCTCTCCATTGAAAGCACCGTCCTTGTAGCCTGCATTCTTCTGTGATTCGGATGGAAAAATACTGGGAGCTGACTTTTGCGCACCAAATGCCACGCAGACACCAAGCGGGACACTTGGCAATTGTAGTCTCTTACGGTCAATCTTCCAATGATATGCCTACAAATACGTCACAATGCTGCAAAGACCTTGGGGAAACAAGAGAAAGAGTCCGTTCATTCCTGTCGCATTCACAGCCATATAAGGCGATCATGGAAAACGTAGCCTCAGAAATCCTGTGCATTTCCTGGTCGGTCATACATCTTGGTTTTGCCCGAAGCATTTGTTCTAAGGGACTCACAGTGAAAATCTTTGCATTTCTGGAAACGTAAGACTGTCTTCTTTCCAAAGCTATCAATTCCAAGCATATTCGATCATCTTTTCGTGACAAAATATTGCGCTTAAAACGGGCACGTCTTTTTATCCAAAAATGAAATACTGCCCCTATAGGACTAACAGGTTAAGGGGGTGATAAGTTTTAGGGAAAAAAAATCAGTTTTTCAAAATTTAACTTTTGGATGTTGACTTGTGTTACATTTGCAATATAAAAAACCGCGGTGGAGCGCACTCGCCATCTGTTGGATTTTTAAAGTGTTACACTTGGCATTTGCCATATGGCATTTGCAATCAACTTTGAATGAAACGACGCCAAATTGAGTGGTATTGGACACCGTGTATATGGTTTGTCCAGTGCCAATGACTTCCCATTAATTTTTGTACATTTCAAGGGGGTGTTCCCTCACAGTTTGTGGGCACCGTTTGTCACCATTATAGTGCAATTAATGTATTGTTTAGTGTTGTGTTGTGTAGTGGCTTTCCACTAGTTCCACTAGTTTTTTGTTGTTGTTGCCCACCAAGATGTACATGCTAAAATCGCCACTGTTCATGACAACATGACGTTGTTGTAGGTCAGATAAAACAATAGACTTTTCTATTTGTTGCAGGTTGCTTGGGCAAGAAAGCCAATAAAACTGGAGAGGAGAGGAGTTCCAAGGAAACAGGAAAAAAGTAACCATGTCAGGAAAACATATCATCGCTCCGCAAAGGTGTTTTTCTAATCTTTGTCAACTCCATGCTTCGATGAGTCATCTGGAATAAACTGGGCTTTTTAACATTCTTTAAACTTGTGTAATGCAGTATAAGTTTACTTCATCTTTAGCTTTACACTAAATTACATTTAACCATACTTCCGCAGGCTCCAATAGTTTGAAGCAACAAAAAATCAACATAGAGAGGAGGTTTTGCAAACCTTCTCTCGCGTAGGCCCTGTTGATATACTTTCTCCTCCGGTTGCGGCCAGGAAGGAAGGGGTTAAACATGTCTGCGGAGCACATCTGGGAATCATTTGAGACATTCCACAAAGCTTACCACATGTTATTAGATGGACTAATGCTGTGTTCACATGCTAGTCGGGACTAGGAAACTTCCAACTTGCTGATTCGTTGAACTTGGCATGTGTAGAACTACAACCGGGTTAACAAGTCGGAAATGTCAGAGTTTCCTAGTTCTGACTAGCATGTGAACGCGGAATATATCCTGCAAAAGCTCGGTTGTCAGAGGTTTGAAAAATCATATTATTTTTAGGGGAAGAAAAAAAGGAGTTATGTCTCCTTTCAACGTGCGCGTACACATCTACTTACAAACAATAGCAACAGACATATTCAGGTACTCAAATACATTCATTTTCAGCTTGAGTTAATTTGCACACAAAAACACATAGTGTGTTTCATAGTTGAAATGTACCTATGATGAAAATTACAGGCCTCTCTCATCTTTTTAAGTGGGAGAACTTGCACAATTGGTGGCTGACTAAATACTTTTTTGCCCCACTGTACATGATGGAAAGACATGTGTTCTTGTTAATGCAGATAGAGAAGAGCTCCAGCTTCTTAATCATAACCTCAATTTTGTCCTGCACATTGAATATACATTGCTCAAAAAAATACTTAAACAACACAATGTAACTCCAAGTCAATTACACTTCTGTGAAATCAAACTGTCCCCTTAGGAAGCAACACTGATTGACAATACATTTCACATGCTGTTGTGCAAATTGAATAGACAACAGGTGGAAATTATAGGCAATTAGCAAGACACCCCCAATAAAGGAGTGGTTCTGCAGACTACTTCTCAGTTCCTATGCTTCCTGGCTGATGTTTTGATCACTTTTGAATGCTGGCGGTGCTTTCACTCTAGTGGTAGCATGAGACGGAGTCTACAACCCACACAAGTGGCTCAGGTAGTGCAGCTCATCCAGGATGGAACATCAATGCGAGCTGTGGCAAGAAGGTTTGCTGTGTCTGTCAGCGTAGTGTCCAGAGCATGGAGGCGCTACCAGGAGACAGGCCAGTACATCAGGAGACGTGGAGGAGGCCGTAGGAGGGCAACAACCCAGCAGCAGGATCACTACCTCCGCCTTTGTGCAAGGAGGAGCAGGGGGAGCACTGCCAGAGCACTGTAAAATGACTTCCAGCAGGCCACAAATGTGCATGTGTCTGCTCAAACGGTCAGAAACAGACTCCATGAGGGTGGTATGAGGGCCCGACGTCCACAGGTGGGGGTTGTGCTTACAGCCCAACACCGTGCAGGCAAATTCGCCACTGGCGCCCTGTGCTCTTCACAGATGAAAGCAGGTTCACACTGAGCACATGTGACAGACGTGACAGTCTGGAGACGCTATGGAGAACATTCTGCTGCCTGCAACATCCTCCAGCATGACCGGTTTGGCGGTGGGTCAGTCATGGTGTGGGGTGGCATTTCTTTGGGTGGCCGCACAGCCCTCCATGTGCTCGCCAGAGGTAGCCCGACTGCCATTAGGTACCGAGATGAGATCCTCAGACCCCTTGTGAGACCATATGCTGGTGCGGTTGGCCCTGGGTTCCTCCTAATGCAAGACAATGCTAGACCTCATGTGGCTGGAGTATGTCAGCAGTTCCTACAAGAGGAAGGCATTGATTTGTGTAGGAGAAATCGCTCCGTTTTGTTCATCACTTTTGGCTAAGAAAAAAAAAAGAAAATTCATTCACTACAACGCCGAACTTTTTTCCAAATTAACTCCATAATATCGACAGAAACATGGCAATCGTTGTTTAGAATCATCCTCAAGGTGTTTTTCACATATCTATTCGATGATAAATCCTTCGTGGCAGTTGGGTTTCTCCTCAGAAGCAAACGGAAAAGTACTTGCAGCTGGAGATTACGCAATAATTGCAACGGAGGACACCAAGCGACCACCTGGTGAATGTAGTCTCTTAGGGTCAATCTTCCAATGATATGCCTACAAATACGTCACAATGCTGCAGACACCTTGGGGAAAACGTGGAAAAGTTAAGCTGACTCCTAGCTCCTCTACAGCCATATAAGGAGTCATTGCCATGAGGCGGTTTTAAAAAATGCGGCACTTCCTGATTGTATTTTTATCTGGGTTTTTTCTGTAACATCAGTTCTGTGGCACTCACAGACAATATCTTTGCAGTTTTGGAAACGTCAGAGTGTTTTCTTTCCAAAGCTGTCAACTATATGCATAGTCGAGCATCTTTTCGTGACAAAATATCTTGTTTAAAACGGGAACGTTTTTCATCCAAAAATTAAAAGAGCGCCCCCTATATTGAAGAAGTTAAAAGATGCGATACAAATTTGCAGCCTTTGAGCTCTCAACTATGTCAAACCCATGATTTCTCCCTTGTGTATAGTAGGTTATATAAAGCATTACATGAAATATGCACTACATAACTCACTGTACTATGCTTGATATCCCTGAGCCTATTTTTTTGTGTAAGGTTGATTATGCAAAGCATGCATAAAACATGCACGGCGTGGTATTACAGTATGCACTATGCATGACATATCTTCCTTATGGCCATGCACTGAACTCATACCGAAATAGGAGCTGTTCAGTACCATACAATAAGTCCATTAAGATACAGTACTGCGCTCCTCCTAACATTAGATGATAAACTTGACTGCACATCCAGGATGCAGCTGTACCAAGGACACCCGCCTTGAGGGAACTCAGCAGCTATGGCTGCCAATAAAGTAAAGTCCCACAGTCTGTCTGCAGGCAAATGGAAGTATACTCTTCATACATCTGTAAACATAAGGATATCACGCCAGGGCCTAATTTCACCTTCCAAAATCCTGTGAAATAGGCCTAAATCTGCTCACATTCATACTCTCTATTTTGACAGCAACCAATTGCACCAAAACGCACTTTGAGCTGCTCTGAGTCCTCAGTCCTCGCATATGACTGTGTCCCCCCCATGTCACCCCCAGCACAGCATTCCTCACTTCTGTGCTGATGTGTGACAGTGGACACAGCTCAGTGCCACTCACAGCATTGTGGCAGCAGCCTGGTAGGCATTGGAAAAACATCCAGGAAAGACAAGGAATAGCCGCCCGCAATACAAGGTTTGCAGGGAAGGAGACAAACAGTCAACTTTGCGGTGGGTTACAATGGGGGATAAGTATAGTATCTCAATGACTGTGGTGTGTCCCAGGATGTCCAAAAATGCAACCTCTTCCATAATGTTCTAAATTCTGGCAGTAAGTTTTGACATGGAAAGCAACAAATAAACAAACAAACCTGAAGGGCAGAAACAAATGTGTGCTTTCCCTCCACTGTTCGCACAACAAATAATGCTCAGCTGACTCCCAATACACCATACCTAATTCAATTCAATTACAGTCTTTGTACTGTAAAGGGATGCTGTGCCAAGATATATTGTAGAGGTTAAACACAGAAAAATTGCTTGTCCATCTCTAATTTACGTCTGACTGTCGATATAATAAACATCTTTATCTATCAAGACGATAAATGCAATAACATGTTTTTCAATTGCTAATATAATCAAAGTTGTTTTTGTTTATTTGTAAATCAAAGCAAAATGTTTTCATGATATGTCATTATCTGACAACTTGCAAGTATGAAATAGTAATATAATCATAAATGTTTGCTTTAGCAAGGCACCCTCCTTATAATCCAATTTCAATACAATATCATAAGATAATATCAAAGATTTTTATAAATACAAATATCTATCAAATTTGTGATAATATCATGAGAGACAAACTGTCTGCACATCTGAGGGATTTTAAGGGGGGGAGGGGGGGGGGGTGAGAAGGATTACTTTATCCTATCCTAGGTATTCCTTAAAGAGGTGGGGTTTCAGGTGTCTCCGGAAGGTGGTGATTGACTCCGCTGTCCTGGCGTCGTGAGGGAGTTTGTTCCACCATTGGGGGGCCAGAGCAGCGAACAGTTTTGACTGGGCTGAGCGGGAACTGTACTTCCTCAGTGGTAGGGAGGCGAGCAGGCCAGAGGTGGATGAACGCAGTGCCCTTGTTTGGGTGTAGGGCCTGATCAGAGCCTGGAGGTACTGAGGTGCCGTTCCCCTCACAGCTCCGTAGGCAAGCACCATGGTCTTGTAGCGGATGCGAGCTTCAACTGGAAGCCAGTGGAGAGAGCGGAGGAGCGGGGTGACGTGAGAGAACTTGGGAAGGTTGAACACCAGACGGGCTGCGGCGTTCTGGATGAGTTGTAGGGGTTTAATGGCACAGGCAGGGAGCCCAGCCAACAGCGAGTTGCAGTAATCCAGACGGGAGATGACAAGTGCCTGGATTAGGACCTGCGCCGCTTCCTGTGTGAGGCAGGGTCGTACTCTGCGGATGTTGTAGAGCATGAACCTACAGGAACGGGCCACCGCCTTGATGTTATTGGGGCTTTGGTGACAAAACGGATGGCACTGTGATAGACTGCATCAAATTTGCTGAGTAGAGTGTTGGAGGCTATTTTGTAAAAGACATTGCCGAAGGCAAGGATCGGTAGAATAGTCAGTTTTACGAGGGTATGTTTGGCAGCATGAGTGAAGGATGCTTTGTTGCAAAATAGGAAGCTGATTTAATTTTGGATTGGAGATGCTTAATGTGAGTCTGGAAGGAGAATTTACAGTCTAACCAGACACCTAGGTATTTGTAGTTGTCCACATATTCATATTCATCAAGGTTATCTGACTGGTATTATCTCATAGAACCTCAGACCTTATTTTTCTTTGTTTATCCCAAAACCCTATTCCCCGTTGATTTTCAAACACAGGAATGGCTGAACAGGTAGCCTAGTGGTTAGAGAGTTGGGCCAGTTATCAAAAGGTTGCTAGATCGAATACCCGATCTGAGAAGGTAAAAATCTGTTGTTCTGCCCCTGAACAAGGCAGTTAACCCACTGTTCCTAGGCTGTCATTGTAAATAAGAATTTGTTCTTAACCGACTTGCCTAGTAAAATTAAGGTTAAATAAAAATAAAAACAAACTCAGATACACTACATTACCAAAAGTATGTGGACACCTGCTTGCTGAACATCTCATTCCAAAATCATGGGCATTCATATCGAGTTGGTCCCACCTTTGCTGCTATAACAGCCTCCGCTCTTCTGGGAAGGCTTTCCACTAGATGTTGGAACATTGCTGCTGGGACTTGCTTCCATTCAGCCACAACAGCATTAGTGATTAGGCCTGGCTTGCAGTCTGTGTTCCAATTCATCCAAAAGGTGTTCGTTTGATGGGGTTGAGGTCAGGGCTCTGTGCAGGCCAGTCAAGTTCTTCTACACCGATCTCGACAAAACATTTCTGTACGGACCTCGCTTTGTGCACAGGGGCATTGTCATGGTGAAATAGGAAAGGGCCTTCCCCAAACCGTTACCACAAAGTTGGAAGCACAGAATCGTCTAGAATGTCATTGTATGCTGAAGCATTAAGTTTTCCCTTCACTGGAACTAAGGGGCCTAGCCCAAACCATGAAAAACAGCCCAAGACCATTATTCATCCACCAAACTTTACAGTTGGCACTATGCATTGGTGCAGGTAGCGTCAGACTGCCAGATGATGAGTCATGATCCAATGATGGCGAGCTTTACACCACTCCGGCCGACACTTGGCATTACGCATAGTGATCTAGGTTTGTGTGCGGCTGCTTGGTCATGGAAACCCATTTCATGAAGCCCCCTACGAACAGTTATTGTCTTGACATTGCTTCCAAAGGCAATTTGGAACTTAGTAGTGAGTGTTGCAACCAAGGACACATGATTTGCACAAGCTACTGTAAGCTTGTGTGGCCTACCACTCCACGGCTGAGCCGTTGTCGCTCCTAGTTGTTTCCACTTCACCATAACAGCATTAACAGTTGATCAGGGTAGCTCTAGCAGGGCATTAATTTGATGAACTGACTTGTTGGAAAGGTGGTATCCTATGACAGTGCCACGTTGAAAGTCACTGAGCTAAGTAAGTAAGGCCATTCTACTGCCAATGTTTTGCTATGGAGATTGCATGGCTGTAAACTCGTTTTATACACCTGTCAGCAACGGGTATGGCTGGAATAGCCGAATCCACTAATTTGAAGAGGTGTCCACATACTTTTGTACATATAGTGTAACTTTTCCCCCTGCTTTTAACTGGCCAAAATCCTAAAGTATCTCTTTTTCAGGACAGCGGACCACCCCATAAATGAAGAAGGGGCGGAGAGAGAGTGGTGGTGTTGATTTTCACTGTCGGAGCACGTGACTTCAATGGCTCCGCTGCGAAAGCTCTTCTCAACTTCCCTGCTCACTGAAATCCGTTCACCGCCTCTCATCGACGAATTGCCGGAGGGTAGTTTGGCACGACAATGGTTGTTATCCACTGCTAAATGTTTTTCACTCAAAAACCTCGGAGTATCAAAACAATTATACTAGGCGCAACTTCCACCAACCACGGAACCAGGAGGAGAAGGCAACAGGTCCAAGGTATTTGTTGTGACACTTGTTATTTGAGGTGGCTTACCTTGTCAACATTTGGACAGTGTGCGGTCCAGTTCAAAATTAACATAAACCGACAGGCAAATGTCACGAACAGTTTGAACTCCTTCAGCCCAACGACAACCGTATTTTCAGTTGCGTCTTACATTGCCAGTTTATTTCGTGCACGAACGTTATAAGATTTCTATGTTATGCATGTCAGTTCGGCGGGATGTGAGATTTCGTTATGAATCTCGTGATTGACCCTGGTTACACTATCAACACGTCGGCTGGCTTCTCTAATTAGATAGCAAAACAGTTCTTTATCAATTTTGCCGTATTATTTTCGCATGAATGAAATAGACCACGCAATACAATCTAAACGTAAGCATCGTCAAGCGATAAGTAGCGATTTGGCTAACCGCATTTTGACAGGCTTGACAGTTGACTCGATATTTACATCGCCAATCCTTGTAGCAAGGTTACCCAGTTTGTAAACTTTTCACTGTGTTTACCATGTTATGAGTGTTGCTCAGATTGCTAAACCACTATAGTTGTTTCTGTTGCACACAATTCTTGCTTCATTGCGAGCCAAGACAATGGAATATGGATGTTAAATCAATCCCAAAATAGTGTGCACATTTATTCCCAAAACCGTGTGTTCAAGTGGTTTTATTTCAGCAAACGACTGCAATGTAAGCCACACTGACAGAACCCCCCCCCCCCCCCCCAATTTGTTTTCACATTTGGTGCAGTTTTTTTTTCAAGATAAAATACCTTCAGAGGAGCAGCTGACAAATAAAATGTCATAATACCTATGACACATGATTATTAACATTACACCAGGCAGTACATGTTGCCACAATCTCAATTTTGCTGATTTTTTTATATTTTTTTATTGTTACCAATTTCTTGCAAATATATTGTGTTAAGTCATAAAAATAAAGTTTCTTATTAAGATCTGTAATAATATTTCATTTTGTGATTCTGTATGAATAGGTATTCTAATCACTCTGTTAAATCAATCATGCACCATAAAATATCTTATCAAATAATGCATTCATATGGATTGTTCCATTACTGTGTCTAAGACTGGCTGTGTAATGTGCACAACAAACTACTGTGTTTTTGTTGTGAAAAAGGTATGTGCCCTTTTTCTACAGAAAACCCGTGACATTCAGCGCAAGATGCATTGGAGGCTTAGTTGCCGAGTGGGGAAATTTGGTGTGTCTGAGGATTTTCCCACCCTGTCACCTCTCCTCATGGTGTGAATCACAGATGCATGTTGTGCCGTAGCCATAGCTGGATATGCCCTAGTCAGTTCAAACCTAACCAAGCAGTACGTTCACAACTGTTATGACTATCACTATTGAACTTTTTATTTATTTAACTAGGCAAGTTAAATTCTTATTTACAATGACTGCCTACCCTGGCCAAACCCTAACCCGGACTACACTGGGCTAATTGTGCGCCGCCCTATGGGACTCTCAATCACAGCCGGGTGTGATAGTGTGTAATTGAACCAGGGTCTGTAGTGACGCCTCTAGCACTGAGATGCAGTTCCTTAGACTGCTGCGCCACTCAGGAGCCCCACTATAGTGGGCTAATCCTGAAAGGTACTGTAACATTAACTGCCCTTGGCTTTTGTTCCTTCAGGTCTGTTGAAAATGATTCAATCGTAGACGTTTTGTCCTCAACTCATGATGGGCCCGTGTGAGGGATTTAACCTACACACTGGTCTGGTACCCTGTGTCCGTCAACGATCCAATCGTACTTGGGTTCGCCTTTCTCCCCTCAAGGGCAACAGGATCTGAGATGTGGTCACCATGTTATGAGTTTGTTGAACTGATAGGCTACAGTATGCCATATGGACACACATGAGAGCGGAGCCAGCCAGCCCAACTTCAGCCTTGCAGGCACATCCAATCAACGTGTTCATCAGCTTCTCTTGTGGCAGATACTGTCTATGCTAGTGCAGACATGTTCTTTTTGGTTGGTTGTCTATTCTAGGTTTGAGGGTTAGACTGTACAATGTGTTTTAGAATAGCAGAAAACTCTATTGTATAGCCAAGGACAGTATTTTGCATGCAGATATAATTAGAGGCAGAAGAGTGAACTGCTTTTTCTCAAGTCCAGAGTGTTTTTGAGCGACTTGTCTTCTACGGAAAGTTGGTTTCCTTCTTGTGTGAGCGATGCCTGTTAGACTTAGAAGTCTCACACGACTTGGTTTCACATGGCGGTAAATGTGTCATCACAATGGAGGTGATGGCTCACTCACTCACTTTGCCTCCTCTCCATACATCTTAAGTCGGACAGGACCCCCCCCCCTTCTTTGACTTCGCTCTGAAAAGCATGATAGTGACTCAAGCTCCTGGCAATTTATTTTTCACATGGGCTGACTTTTTCTCTGTTTTCTTGTAACATTTGTAACAAATTGTTTTTGCCAGATGAAGTGAGATGGGTTATTGGAGGATGGTGGGAGAGCGTTCCCATTTGGAGACCTTTACTGCAGGACATGAGATGTGTATCCCACGGAGCCGCTGATTTGTATTTGGAAATGCCCAGTGTTATTCCTAATACTGGCCTTTTACTATCTGTAGATTCTTGTTGAAGGTAAAGAGATGTTGTTTAAGGAGTTCAAATGACACTGTGGCTAAATAGTCTGTCTTCCAAACTCACCCATGTCTAACAAGATCTGGGGAGCAAGACTCCTAGCAATGTGGTGTGGTTCAGGGGTAGGCAGAGATGTTTGCACCACTGATTGTAGTGAAAGAGCGTACTTCTAAATTTGGTTTAGAGATTATACCAAAAAGGAAATCTCAACACATTTGAAGTTCGCTTAGCAGAGGCCCATAGTGGTGAGTAGCCTTACAACAGCCCTGTCTGTCCCTTGTTTTCAGTTTAACCGGTGTTTGCCTGCCTCTCAAGGCTGAGACTGCAGGAGAAACTCATCAGGTTGTGACAGATGAGATGGGTCCCCCACAATGGCAGGTTACCCCAGAGATGTCACAAGGCCCTCGCTAAATGGTAAATACCTCAACCAGGTCGACCCACTCGCTCGCCGAGACGCCAGAGTTGTGTGGGTTTTATTTCAGTAGCGAGGAGCTCAGATCTGAGTGAAACCACAGTTTCGAGAGCTGAGGCTTCGGATCCCTGTTATGAAAAAAAAGACGTCAGACATTTGGGGTTTGTTATAATGAGCAGTAGTGTGGTGTCAGTCCTCCGGCTCTCTTTAGTTGTTTTTCATAAAGACATGTTGGTTTCTGTGTTGAAAGAAAGTTGTTTTTTTGCTATTGCCACTCTTGCTGAATGAGTAGAAATAAATTGCAATGTTATAGTCGTTTTGGCTGAGGTGCTTGCTGACATAGCTGCTGCTTTTGGGAATGGGGTGAGTGTGGGAAAGACTGAGAGGAGGAGGGTGGGAGCCACTAGCAGGGGTGAAGAGTGGATTGGGGAAGTAAAGCCCCTGTGATGTAGGGATATGGGAGCTCGAGTCAGCCAGGCTGATGGGGGTTTGACAGGCCAGCTCACACATACAGATTCTGTCTCAATACAGTCTGTCTGTTTTCCTACTCTCCTAGTCCTCTCTGTGCATGATGAAAGGGTTAAGTCACCCACTCCCCTTTTTATATTGACTCCTTTTATTTCTCCCTTTATGGCTTTGATGGTATTAAATAATCATTACATGTCAGCGTGCACAGCTCTCCCGTGTTCATGAGGGAGAGAGCGCAATTAGGTTCGAGTAGTAGAATAACTCCACTTCATTTAAGTCTTAGTGGCAGGGCACCTCACCTCAAGTTACAATTCTAATATACAGTTGAAGTCGGAAGTTTACGAGTCATTAACTCGTTTTTCAACCACTCCACAAATTTCTTGTTAACCTCTCTAGGGTATGTTGGACGGTAGCGTCTCACCTCGTCAACAGCCAGTGAAACTGCAGAGCGCCAAATTCAAAACAGAAATCCCATAATTAAAGTTCCTCAAACATAGTGGGGCAAAAAAGTATTTAGTCAGCCACCAATTGTGCAAGTTCTCCCACTTAAAAAGATGAGAGGGCTGTAATTTTCATCATAGGTACACGTCAACTATGACAGACAAACTGAGAAAAAAAATCCAGAAAATCACATTGTAGGATTTTTTTTATTAATTAATGTGGAAAATAAGTATTTGGTCAATAACAAAAGTTTATCTCAATACTTTGTTATATACCCTTTGTTGGCAATGACAGAGGTCAAGCGTTTTCTGTAAGTCTTCACAAGGTTTTCACACACTGTTGCTGGTATTTTGGCCCATTCCTCCATGCAGATCTCTTCTAGAGCAGTGATGTTTTGGGGCTGTTGCTGGGCAACACAGACTTTCAACTCCCTCCAAATATTTTCTATGTGCTTGAGATCTGGAGATGGGCTAGGCCTCTCCAGGACCTTGAAATACTTACGAAACCACTACTTCGTTGCTCGGGCGGTGTGTTTGGGGTCATTGTCATGCTGAAAGACCCAGCCACGTTTCATCTTCAATGTCCTTGCTGATGGAAGGAGGTTTTTGGTCCCTGGCGGCGTAGTGTGTTACTGATGGTAGGCTTTTTTACTTTGGTCCCAGCTCTCTGCAGGTCATTCACTAGGTCCCCCTGTGTGGTTCTGGGATTTTTGCTCACCGTTCTTGTGATCATTTTGACCCCACGCGGTGAGATCTTGAGTGGAGCCCCAGATCGAGGGAGATTATCAGTGGTCTTGTATGTCTTCCATTTCCTAATAATTGCTCCCACAGTTGATTTCTTCAAACCAAGCTGCTTACCTATTGCAGATTCAGTCTTCCCAGCCCGGTGCAGGTCTACAATTTTGTTTCTGGTGTCCTTTGACAGGTCTTTGGTCTTGGCCATGGTGAAGTTTGGAGTGTGACTGTTTGAGGTTGTGGACAGGTGTCTTTTATACTGATATCAAGTTCAAACAGGTGCCATTAATACGGGTAACGAGTGGAGGACAGAGGAGCCTCTTAAAGAAGAAGTGACAGGTCTGTGAGAGCCAGAAATCTTGCTTGTTTGTAGGTGACCAAATACTTATTTTCCACCATAATTTGCAAATAAAAAAAATCCTACAATGTGATTTTTTTGTTTCTCATTTTGTCTGTCATAGTTGAAGTGTACCTATGATGAAAATTACAGGCCTCATCTTTTTAAGTGGGAGAACTTGCATAATTGGTGGCTGACTAAATACTTTTTTGCCCCACTGTATCTATATCCACAGTAAAACGAGTCCCTATATCGACAACCTAAAAGGCTGCTCAGCAAGGAAGAAGCCACTGCTCCAAAACCGCCATTAAAAAAGCCAGACTACAGTTTGCAACTGCACATAGGGACAAAGATCGTACTTCCTGGATAAATGTCCTCTGGTCTGATGAAACAAAAATAGAACTGTTTGGCCATAATGACCATCGTTATGTTTGGAGGGAAAAGGGGATGCTTGCAAGCTGAATAACACCATCCCAACCGTGAAACACAGGGGTGGCAGCATCATGTTGTGGGGGTGCTTTGCTGCAGGAGGGACTGGTGCACTTCACAAAATAGATGGCAACATGAGGAAGGGACATTATGTGGATATATTGAAGCAACATCTCAAGACATCAGTCAGGAAGTTAAAGCTTGGTTGCAAATGGTCAATGGCCCCAAGCATACTTCCAAAGTTGTGGCAAAATGGCTTAAGGACAACAAAGTCAAGGTATTGGAGTGGCCATCACAAAGCCCTGACCTCAATCATGGTATAAAATGTGTGGGCACAACTGAAAAAGCGTGTGCGAGCAAGGAGTTCTACAAACCTGACTCAGTTACACCAGCTCTGTCAGGAGGAATGGGCCAAAATTCACCCAATTTATTGTGGAAGGCTACCTGAAATGTTTGACCCAAGTTAAACAATTTATAGACAATGCTACCAAATACTAATTGAGTGCATGTAATCTTCTGACCCACTGGGAATGTGATGAAATAAAAGCTGAAGTAAATAATTCTCTACTATTATTATGGCATTTCACATTTCTTAAAATAAAGTGGTGATCCTAAATTTTGACTAGGATTAAATGTCAGGAATTTTGAGAAACTGAGTTTAAATGTGTGAAGCCTCTTCATTACCAGTGGCAGTCCACCCATACTAAATAGGCACACTGCGGGAACTCTGTCAGACTTTCAGCTAACTGTTGAGATTTGTAAATGTAGAATCCACAAGGTGCAATTGTGAAATTTGGTAGCGCATTGGTAGTTTTCATCTCGTCAGTCACTCGCTAGGTTTCCATTCAATTGGCGACAGATTTTCACCTGAATAGTCTAGAATCCTCAAAGTAAAATATGCAAATTGTCACCATTTGGGTTTCCACCAGACAGACTTGTTGCAGATAAATCATTGCATAACGACATGGTGCACATAATGTACTTTGGTACATTGGCTTTGGATTTTTATTTGGTACATAAACTTTCCATTGCATTTTGAACTCTACCCATACTTTGTCACAAACATTTGCACTCTCTCCCAAAATTTTGCAAATACAGTGCGGTTAGGCTAGTCTATTGATAAGAGCAAGAATATTTGTCAAATGTCAGTCAAGCATCGATCATAATGTCATCAGAATAAGACTAGGGCTATCCCTAGTCCCATGGAGTCCGACCAGCAATTGATTTGATTGGGTCGAGCTTAGACTTGCTGCGATGTTTAAAAAAAAAAAAAGAAAAGAAAATATGACACTGAGTGACTAGCACCCGTTGTCTGTCACTCCTCCTTGCTGCAGCGACCATCACAGAACATCAACAGGGTTTATCGCGATGTCCGTGTTGCTGAAGCTGTAACATGATTACAGCCATTTCAGACTGAAACGTTCTGTTACCGAAGTCCCGGATTTGTTTAGGAAAAACATTGCCTCAACCCTTGCTCTCTCTGACACATGTATGCATCACATGAACTTTCCCAATAGCATATCAAAATCGCATCAATAAATAGGTTAAAACAAACTGAACACCGTAACACACGCGACAGCAAAATGGGTGCAGAGGATGTGACAAACTAGAAACGGGAATTGTTTACTGGTTGCTCGAGAGTTAGGGGAAGTCAGATGAATGGAATAAATTTGACTAGTTGTAGAAAATACTGGAGATCAAGAAAAATTAGGTAAGGAACAAGCACAGCGTGGGACCCTTTGCCCCAGTCTGAGGTCCTGAGCACTCTGTAACAGGTTTTCATCAAGGATCTCTCTGTACTTTGCGCTGTTCATCTTTGCCTCAATCCTGACTAGTCTCCCAGTCCTTGCTGCTGAAAAACATCTTCACAGCATGATGCTGCCACCACCATGTTTTACCGTAGGGATGGTGCCAGGTTTGTTCCAGACGTGACGCTTGGCGTTCAGGCCAAAGGATTCAAGCTTGGTTTCATCACACCAGAGAATCTTGTTTTTCATGGTTTAAGACTCCCTTTAGGTGCCATTTGGTAAACTCCTAGCGGGCTGTAATGTGCCTTTTTTACTGCGGGGCATCCATCTGGCCACTCTACCATAAAGGCCTGATTGGTGGAGAGCTGCAGAGATGCTTGTCCTTCTGGAAGGTTCTGCCATTTCCACAGAATAACTTTTTAGCTCTGTCAGTGACCATTGAGGTTTTGGTCACCTCCCTGACTAAGGCTCTTCTCCCCCCGATTGCTCATTATTTTCTGACCTTTTAGAGCAATGTAAACCACACTAAATCAATTATAAGCGTACAAAAAAATTGTGAATCCTATATTACAGCAAAGACTAAAAACAGTCACATTAATTTGTGAATGCAGTTTCCAAAATGAAATGGTTAACTTATTGTTTACGCTAACACGGAACCCAAACCGGCTGTGCGTGTGCGCCATTGTGCATAAATCAATTTTGTCCCCCTACATCAAACGCGATTACGACACACAGGTTAAAATATCAAAACAAACTCTGAACCAATGACATTAATTTGGGGACAGGTCGAAAAGCATTAAACATGTATGGCAATTTAGCTAGTTAACTTGCTGTTGAAAATTAATTCTCAACTTTTGGCCACAACTGTATATAAGTATTGAAATAGGGTGCATTCAGAAAGTATTCAGACCCCTTGACTTTTTCCACATTTTGTTACGTTAGTCTTATTCTAAAATTGTATAAATAGTTTCTCATCAGTCTACACACTACCCCATAATGACAAAGCAAAAACAGGTTTGTAGAAATGTTAGCAAATGTATTAAAAATTGAAAAGTGATATTACATTTACACAACTATGCAGAACCTTTACTCAGTACTTTGTTGAAGCACTTTTGGCAGTAAATACAGCCTCGTGTCTTGTGTATGACGCTACAAGCTTGGTCCTTGTTCAGGGAGGTCATACCCAAGAAAAGTCGAGGCTGTAATCCCTGCCAAAGGACCTTCAACAAAGTACTGAATAAAGGGTCTGCATACTTATGTAAATGTAAAATCAGTTTTCTATTTTTAATACATTTGCAAACATTTCAAGTTGTAGAAACATTTTAAGGATGATCAATGGAAACAGGATGCACCGGAGCTCATTTTCGAGTCTCATAGCAAAGGGTCTGAATGCTTATGTAATACTTAAGTAAAAAAAATATATATATATATATTAGCAAACATTTCTGAACCTGTTTTTTGCTTTAATTATGGTGTGTAGATTGAGTAAAATGTTTATTGAATCTATTTTAGAATAAGGCTGTAACAAAATGTGTTAAAGGTGAAGGGGTCTGAATACTTTCCGAATGCACTGTAGGTTTTAAGTAAATTACGGTATTAAGACTAAGCAAGATGGGCCCACAGCTCGGTGGTTATACAATGCTGCTATATTAAGCCTGCTGATGATCATGACATTATTATTATAAAAATAACAGAGTTCAAGAAAATTCGTTTTTCTTTTTTATACAATTTGGAACAGTGCAAACTAAATAAATTAGAACAGCCTTTGGTATTTATATTGAAAAAGTGTAAGTGCTTTAGCACAGCAAAGATTATTATATATATTTTTTTGCAATTGTTAATCACAAGTTTTGATTGCGTGAGGCTTGGTGCTCATGGAATCAGTATACTATTTAAACACACTGAAACAGGCAACAGAAGCAGGATCTGTCTTATTCCTATAGATGTATATGGAAGATTTATCCATATAGGTCACCGACCATTCCGTATCTTCTCCACGGTGCAATCTGTTTTCCGAGCTGGTCATAGGTGCACCTCAGCCACGGTCAAGGCAGACTCCATAGCCTTGGTTTCTCAAATGACTGCCTCGCCTGGTTCACCAACTATTTCTCAGAGTTCCGTGTGTCAAATCGGAGGACCTCTGTCAGTCTCTGAGGGAGCCACAGGGCTCAATGCTCGGGCCGACTATTTTCTCTGTATATATCAATGATGTCGCTCTTGCTGCTGGTGATTCTCTGATCCACCTACGCAGACGACACCATTCTGTATACACCTGGCCCTTCTTTGGACACTGTGCTAACAAACCTCCAAACGAGCTTCAACGCCATACAACACTCCTTCCGTGGCCTCCAACTTCCTTTTAAATGCTAGTAAAAATAAGTGCATGCTCTTCAACCAATTGCTGCCCTTAGTGTAAACTCTCCTTCCAGACTCCCATTACGCATCTCCAATCCAAAATTAAATCTAGAATCGGCTTCCTATTTCACCACAAAGCCTCCTTCACTCATGCTGCCTAACATACCCTCGTAAAACTGACTATCCTACCGATCTTTGACTTTGGCAACGTCATTTACAAAATAGCCTCCAACACTACTCAGACTACATCCAGTTTGCTATCACAGTGCTGTCCGTTTTGTCACCAAAGCCCCATATACTACCCATCACTGCGACCTCTATGCTCTCGTTGGCTGGCCCTCATTACATATCCGTCTCCAAACCCACTGGCTCCAGGTCATCTATAGTCTGTGCTAGGTAAAGCCCTGCCTTATCTCAGCTCACTGGTCACCTGTGAGCAACACCCACCCGTAGTTTGCACTCCAGCAGGTATATTTCACTGGTCATCCCCAAAGCCAACACTTCCTTTGGCCGCCTTTCCTTCCAGTTCTCTGCTGCCAATGACTGGAACGAATTGCAAAAATCTCTGAAGCTGGAGACTTATCTCCCTCTCTACCTTTAAGCATCAGCTGTCAGAGCACTGTGCCTGTACACAGCCAATCTGTAAATAGCACACCCAACTCCCTCATCCCCATATTGTTACTTATCCTCTTGCTCATTTGCACCACTCCAGTATTAATGCTAAATTGTAATTATTTTTGCCTCTGGCCTATTTATTGCCTTAACTCCCTACTCTTCTACATTTGCACACAGATGTTTCTATTGTGTTTGTTTAACTGTTGTTTTTGTTGCAATGCTTTGCTTTATCGTGAAATAAAATGTGCCTGGCTTTAATATATTTTAAAGTTAGGCTATTGATTGACCTAATTAGGTTGGATACTTCTCCTCACTTAGACATTTAAGGCAAGGTCTGTTCTCATCTCCTGCCTCCGCTACGTTGTCCTCAACACCCAATCTGCTGGTTAACTTTGCTTTTATGCGCATAGATATGTGGTCTAGAAAAAGGTACCAATTCAACAGCGCACTGATGTGTTTCAGAACCGCAGACAGCGACCTCTTTCCAATGCGGGAGAGCGCAATTGTTATAAAATATTGCACCATTGTTTTTAAATAATATCACCATATACCATTTCAGTAGCACGTTTTACTTTGAGTGCTGGACCGTACCACCCCCACTGCCTCCACAATGGATTAGTCCACTCTGATAGGCACGACTCGGATACTTTAAATTTAAAAAAAATATATTGTTATTGCACCATGACCTTTAATTTTTTTACTGCTTGACTAAAGAAACCGAGTCGACCAACAGCCTATTGACCAAACAATCGACCAGTCGACTAAATGGGGTCAGGCCTAAATAAGACCCCTTAGTTATTGGGAAGGAGCATCATACTCACCGTACACTTTCACTATCTTGTGACGTTCATAACTTATTAATCTGTCGCCTAATAAACTGCATGGTTTCACGAGTCGTAGTGGGAGGAAACACACACACCATATCATCGCGTGACTTCAAGTTTATTTTGATATGATGGTAATTAAATCAATATTTGCCCTTAAAGGCACATCCACCACCATTTCTCGCATAATTCATTTTACCGACACAAAAAGATCCCACTATGTCGAACTAACAAATGATCTGTCGGCATTTGAATGAAATTGTACTGAAACTTATACGTACTGAAACTTTAAAATTTATACGGTATGACTTGACTCAAACTGTGGATGGAAACATACTGACACACATCTAAAGGTAAAATAATGGAATTAAGAAATGTATGAATATTAGGATGATGGATGTTGGTGGCATTGAATACAATACTGTATGTACATATGAGTAAAGCCGTATGTAAACATTATTAAACGGATCAGTGATTCTATGTATAGGGCAGCAGCCTCTAAGGTGCGGAGTTGCGTGACCTGCTAGTCCCAGCTTTGATGCACCTGTACTGACCTTTCCTTCTGGATGATAACAGGGTGAACAGGCTGTGGCTCGGGTGGTTGACGTCCTTGATGATCTTTTTGGTCTTCTTGTGACATCGGGTTCTGTAGGTGTCCTGGAGGGCAGGCAGTGTGCCCAGGTGATGCATTGGGCAGACCGCACTACCCTCTGGAGAGCCTTACGGTTGTGGGCGGTGCAGTTGCTCTTCCGTGATACAGCCCGACAGGATGCTCTCAATTGTGCATCTGTAAAAGTTTGAGGGTCTTAGGGGCCAAGCCACATTTCTTCAGCTTCCTGAGGTTGAAGCGGCACTGTTGCACCTTTTCAGAACGTCAGTGATGTGTAAGCCGAGAAACTTGAAGCTTTCCACGTTCTACACTGCTGTCCTGTCAATGTGGATAGGGGCGTGCTCCCTCTCCTTTTACCTGAAGTCCACGATCATCTCCTTCATTTTGTTGACATTGAAGGAGAGGTTATTTTCCTGGCGCCATTCTGCCTGGGCCCTCACCACCTCCCTGTAGGCTCTCTTCATTGTTGGTAATCAGGCCTCCTATGGTTGTCATCTGTAAACTTGATTGAGGTGTGTGTGTGTGGCCACACAGTCATCGGTGAACAGGGAGTACAGGAGGGGGCTGAGCACGCACCCTTGTGGGGCCCTTGTGTTGAGGATAAGTGAAGTGGAGGTGTTGTGTCCTCATTCACCACAGGGCGACCCATCATGAAGTCCAGGACTCAGTTGCACAGGGCGGGGTTCAGACCCAGGGCCCCTAGCTTGATGATGTGCTTGGGGGGTTCTATGGTGTTGAAGGCTGAGCTATAGTCAATGCACAGCATTTTTACATAGGTGTTCCTCTTGTCCAGTGTAATGGCGACTGTCGTCTGTGGATATATTGGGGTGGTAAGCAAGTTTGAAGTGGGTCTAGGGTGTCAGGTATGATCCTTAACTAGCCTCTCAAAGAATTTCATGATGACAGAAGTGAGCACTACGGGGCGATAGTCATTTAGTTCAGTTACCTTTTGCTTTCTTGGGTACAGGAACAATGGTGGACATCTTGAAGCAAGTGGGGACAGCGGAATGGGTTAGGGAGAGATTGAATACGCCCGTACACACACCAGCCAGCTGGTCTGCGCATGCTCTGAGGACGCGGCTAGGGATGCCGTCTGGACCGGCAGCCTTGCAAGGGTTAACGTGCTTAATTATCTTACTCACGTCGGACACATTAAGGAGAGTCCACAGTACTTGGGAGTGGGCCGCGTTGATGGCACAGTGTTATCCTCAATGTGGACGAAGGTGTTTAACTTGTCTGGGAGCACGACGTGGCTTGTTCTCCCTTTGTAATCAGTGATTGTCTTTAGACCCTTGAGCCGTTGAATTGCGACTTCTCTTGTCTCTGTACTGACGTTTTGCCTGCTTGCTTGCCTTACGGCGGGAATAACTACACTGTTTGCATTCAACCATATTCTCAGTCACCATATCGTGGTTAAATGCGGTGGTTCGTTCTTTCAGTTTAGCGCGAATACTACCTTCTAGCCACGGTTTCTGGTTTGGGTAGGTTTTAATAGTCAGTGGGTACAACATCTCCTATAAACTTCCGGATGAACTCAGTCACTGTGTCTGTGTATACATCAACGTTATTTTCATAGTCTATGCAGAACATGTCCTGCGTGATCACGCAATCTTGAAGCATGGATTCTGATTGTTCAGACCCGTGTTGAATAGACCTTAGCACGGGTACTTCCTGTTGTGGGGCCTTGTAGGCATCCAGGAAGAGCGAATAACAGTTGTTGCGTGTTTTCCTAGCCCGAGTACTACAGTCCAATGTGCTGTATGTAATAAAACAAACGTTCTGTGCTAATAGTGTAAGAAATAACTACAAAAAAAACTTGCTAAGGAGCTAGAAGCAGAGCTACCATGTCTATCGGTGCCATCTTACTGATAGTCGTGGCTGGCTTGCTACCTCGGGAATGCGCAAATAAATAATGGGCTGTGTATATTTATTTTCCTGGGGCGGCTATCAGCTGGGCCTAGCTAGGCCGCTCTACTCTCCTGCCCCTTTCCTTTCCATTCCCCTTAATTTTCCTTGGGACCCTGCCATTAACGTTGACCGATCATATGTTTTGTCTTTTGAAAAAGGATTCTTAAGCACATTGTCATTGAAAATCGGATTCACGCACCGACCATCACCCCATGCTCTCAATCGCTTTTCCTCCTATCTCGCTCTCTCCTCTCTCTGTCTCAGTGCTCTCCAGGGCATGACATTTGCTTTTTTTTTTAGGACAGATATTATGTTTTTTTTTTACTTGCCCAAAAACAAGAAATGGTCTGTAGCACCATGGGCCACGTAACTGAAAATTGGAGTTGTATGATGCAAGGAACTACTTCACAAAATAACCATTATTTTATCACTGGTATTGACAATGGAAGGCTGATGCTCTTTGATCCCATGTATTTTATCTCCTGCCATTGTGGCCTCGTTAGGCACTTAACCCCACCCACAAAGTAAAACACTGCACTGATAGGCTACTGTATAAAAACTTGTGGTCCGCCAATCCCCCATCTGGAGAGCTGCTGGTGTGCAGGCTTTTTATCCAACCCTGCTCAAACACAGTTTACCAAGGTCCTTTTACAATGTGGTGTGTTCGAGCAGGGCTAGAGGAATAGCCTGTACACCCAATAGCTGTTTTATCCAAGGCCACATGTAGAAGTTTGTCGAATTGACAAAGGCTACTAAAGTGTGGCTTTGTCGTCATGTTTTCTTGGGCTGTTATATAATTTTGTTCACACTCTAGGTTTGTTTTTCAATGTTGGTTTGCATTTGCTGCAACAGGAATGTTTTTCATCACAGACAAGCGGGAATGCCTAAGTTACCACGGTAACAGCCCGTCCCTTAAAGGGGCAGCTGAACATTTGTCTCACCTAATGATTGAGCATGGATCACTCATCTTTTATTCATTAACTTTTAGTCATTTCTTACCATTAAAAAAACACTCATGCTTTAATTGTTCTCCTAGATTTGTGTGCTTCTACATTTCTATTTAGGAGTACATCATGTCAGTGTAGAGCCCAGAACTAAAATGGTAAATCAGCCTTCTGTGGCAGGGTAGGCACTCTGTTGATTATTGATGTTCAGTTGTAGAACTGTTTCTGTTTTTGCAAATGTATTTAAGTGGTTTTCTTTTAATATACATTGGTTAAAAGGCAACAGGTCCAAAAAATGAAGCTGTCTACGCCATTATTTATTACTAGTAGTACACTGTGCTATCTAACCTCCAAACGAGCTTCAATGCCATACAACACTCCTTCCGTGGCCTCCAACTGCTCTTAAACACTAGTAAAACCAAATGCATGCTTTTCAACCGTTCACTGCCTGCACCCGCACGCCTGACTAGCATCACCACCCTGGATGGTTCCGACCTTGAATATGTGGACATCTATAAGTACCTAGGTGTCTGGCTAGACTGCAAACTCTCCTTCCAGACTCATATCAAACATCTCCAATCGAAAATCAAATCTAGAGTCGGCTTTCTATTCCGCAACAAAGCCTCCTTCACTCACGCCGCCAAACTTACCCTAGTAAAACTGACTATCCTACCGATCCTCGACTTTGGCGACGTCATCTACAAAATTGTTTCCAACACTTTACTCAGCAAACTGGATGCAGTTTATCACAGTGCCATCCGTTTTGTCACTAAAGCACCTTATACCACCCACCACTGCGACCTGTATGCTCTAGTCGGCTGGCCCTCGCTACATATTAGTCGCCAGACCCACTGGCTCCAGGTCATCTACAAGTCCATGCTAGGTAAAGCTCCGCCTTATCTCAGTTCACTGGTCACGATGGCAACACCCACCCGTAGCACGCGCTCCAGCAGGTGTATCTCACTGATTATCCCTAAAGCCAACACCTCATTTGGCCGCCTTTCGTTACAGTTCTCTGCTGCCTGTGACCGGAACGAATTGCAAAAATCGCTGGAGTTGGAGACTTATCTCCCTCACCAACTTCAAACATCTGCTATCTGAGCAGCTAACCGATTGCTGCAGCTGTACATAGTCTATCGGTAAATAGCCCACCCATTTTTACCTACCTCATCCCCATACTGTTTTTATTTATTTACTTTTCTGCTCTTTTGCACACCAATATCTCTACCTGTATATGACCATCTGATCATTTATCACTCCAGTGTTAATCTGCAAAATTGTAATTATTCGCCTACCTCATGCCTTTTACACACAATGTATATAGACTCCCTTTTTTTCCCGACTGTGTTATTGACTTGTTAATTGTTTACTCCATGTGTAACTCTGTCTGTTCACACTGCTATGCTTTATCTTGGCCAGGTTGCAGTTGCAAATGAGAACTTGTTCTCAACTAGCCTACCTGGTTAAATAAAGGTGAAATAAAAAAAAATATATATAAATTTGTTTCAGAAAACAGAAAGCATGCTCATCCTTTTATTTTGTGTATGTAATTATGGCGCAAAATATATTTTGGCTGGTAAAAAAATCTGAGTGGCTGGCATATTTTTCTACCTGACACAGTAGCTATTGGACCAAAAAGTTATTTTCCCACCCTGCCAGAAAAAATGCTATTAATATTATTGTTATAGCAGCTTCACCCTGCTGAGGAGTTAACCCCCTGCTGACAACAGCTAGCCTGGGGTCACTTCTGCAAAGAGTACTACACCAACTAGCTCACAAATGTAGCTTGTGTGCATGCATGTCTCTGTTTCTTTGTGCTTGTATATCTGGGAACCTTTTTTACCTGTTGGTCAGTCAACCTGTTGGGCATCTGTCAAAGCAGAGGCATTGATAGATCGTCCTGCCTGCCATGGCGCCTTTTTAGAACCGTGGTCTCTGTGGTTCTGCCGTGTGTGTGTGTGTGTGCCAGGCGGGCATAGATGGCAGCATCACCCTGCTGTCTGCCTGCACATTAGTTGAGGCCAGTGCCAGCTCTGTGTGAACGGGAGGATAATGGCCCATAACAGAGCTGGTAATGCTTTGGCGGCTACTGCTGCCTCTGCAAATTCAAGAGCTCAGCTCATAGCGTCATTGTCATACTGTGCTCTCTGCTCTGCTCTCCAGCCAAGACTTTTGTAAGCTGCTGCCTGCTGCTGCTACCATTGTCTCTATGGTCTGTTAACACAGCAGAGCCAGGGAGAAGTTGTTCTGCCCCTAAACAAGGCAGTTAACCCACTGTTCCTAGGCCATCATTGTAAATAAGAATTTGTTCTTAACTGACTTGCCTAGATAAATCTAAAATCCCATCTCTCGATCTCAATCATGCTACAGAGAGACTGCTGTTGTTCTCTAGCAGATGAGATTCCAGTGAAAGCATTGAGAGGGGAGCCAAGATGAGCCACAAATTACTCTGGCAGGCCCGCCTTGCCAAAGGACAAGACTCGGACCACATCAGTCTTTATTGGGTACAGGCCTGCACTGTGCCTGTGGTGATGTCTGACCATGTCAGCTGACATTGATGATTTAACAAGCTGAAAAACTTTAAGTGACATAGATGGTAGTACATTGGGGCAAAAAAGTATTTAGTCAGCCACCAATTGTGCAAGTTCTCCCACTTAAAAAGTTGAGGCCTGTCATTTTCATCATAGGTACACTTCAACTATGACCAACAAAATGGAAGAATTTTATTTTTTTTCTCCAGAAAATCACATTGTAGGATTTTTAATGAATTTATTTGCAAATGATGGTGGAAAATAAGTATTTGGTCACCTTCAAACAAGCAAGATTTATGGCTCTCACAGACCTGTAACTTCTTTAAGAGGCTTCTCTGTCCTCCACTCGTTACCTGTTACCTCCACTCGTTACTCGCACCTGTTTGAACTTGTTATCAGTATAAAAGACACCTGTCCACAACCTCAAACCGTCACACTCCAAACTCCACTATGGCCACTATGGCCAAACCCAAAGAGCTGTCAAAGGACACCAGAAACAACATTGTAGACCTGCACCAGGCTGGGAAGACTGAATCTGCAATAGATAAGCAGCTTGGTTTGAAGAAATCAACTGTGGGAGCAATTATTAGGAAATGGAAGACATACAAGACCACTGATAATCTCCCTCGATCTGGGGCTCCATGCAAGATCTCACCCAGTGGGGTCAAAATGATCACAAGAACGGTGAGCAAAAATCCCAGAACCACACAGGGGGACCTAGTGAATGACCTGCAGAGAGCTGGGACCAAAATAACAAAGCCTACCATCAGTAACACACTACGCCGCCAGGGACTCAAATCCTGCAGTGCCAGACGTGTCCCCCGGCTTAAGCCAGTACATGTCCAAGCCTGTCTGAAGGTTGCTAGAGAGCATTTGGATGATCCAGAAGAAGATTGGGAGAATGTCATATGGTCAGATGAAACCAAAATATAACTTTTTGGTAAACTCAACTCGTTGTGTTTGGAGGACAAAGATTGCTGAGTTGCATCCAAAGAACACCATTCCTAATGTGAAGCATGGGGGTGGAAACATCATGCTTTGGAGCTGTTTTTCTGCAAAGGGACCAGGACAACTGATCCGTGTAAAGGAAAGAATGAATGGGGCCATGAGTGAAAACCTCCTTCCATCAGCAAGGGCATTGAAGATGAAACGTGGCTAGGTCTTTCAGCATGACGATGATCCCAAACACACCGCCCGGGCAACGAAGGAGTGGCTTCGTAAGAAGCATTTCAAGGTCCTGGAGTGGCCTAACCAGTCTCCAGATCTCAACCCCATAGAAAATCTTTGGAGGGAGTTGAAAGTCCGTGTTGCCCAGCAACAGCCCCAAAACATCACTGCTCTAGAGGAGATCTGCATGGAGGAATGGGCCGAAATACCAGCAACAGTGCGTGAAAACCTTGTGAAGACTTACAGAAAACGTTTGACCTCTGTCATTGCCAACAAAGGGTATATAACAAATTATTGAAACTTTTGTTATTGACCAAATACTTATTTTCCACCATAATTGTCGGAACTAGAAGCACAAGCATTTCGCTACACTCGCATTAACATCTGCTAACCATGTGTATGTGACAAATACAATTTGATTTGATTTAATTTGCAAATAAATTCATTAAAAATCCTACAATGTGATTTTCTGGATTTTTTTTTCTTCTCATTTTGTCTGTCATAGTTGAAGTGTACCTATGATGAAAATTACAGGCCTCATCTTTTTAAGTGGGAGAACTTGCACCATTGGTGGCTGACTAAATACTTTTTTGCCCCACTGTACATAGGACACCGACTAGAGGTTGACCGATTATGATTTTTCAACACAGATACCGATTTATTGTAGGACCAAAAAAGCCGATGCCGATTTTAAAATAAAAATGTATTTGTAATAATGACAATTACAACAATACTGAATGAACACTTATTTTAACTTAATATAATACATCAATAAAATTAATTTAGCCTCAAGTAAATAATGAAACATGTTCAATTTAGTTTAAATAATGCAAAAACAGTGTTCGAGGAAGGTAAAAGTGCAATATGTGCTATGTAAGAAAGCTAACACTTCAGGTTCCTTGCTCAGAACATGAGAACATATGGAAGCTGGTGGTTCCTTTTAACATGAGTCTTCAATATTCCCAGGTAAGAAGTTTTAAGTTGTAGTTATTATAGGACTGTTTCCCTCTACCATTTGTATTTCATTAACCTTTGACTATTGGATGTTCTTATCGGCACTTTAGTATTGCCAGTCTAACAGTATAACTTCCATCCCTCTCCTCGCTCCTCCCTGGGCTCGAACCAGGGACACAACGACATAGCCACCCTCGAAGCAGCGTTACCCATGCAGAGCAAGGGAAACAACCACAGGCTCAGAGCGAGTGACGTTTGAAACTCTCTTAGCGCGCGCTAACTAGCTAGCCATTTCACTTCGGTTACACCAGCCTCATCTCGGGAGTTGATGGGCTTGAAGTCATAAACCTCGCAAAGCTTGACGCACAACGAAGAGCTGCTGGCAAAACGCACAATGTTTACACGCCTGCTTCTGCTTACCACCGCTCAGTCAGATACTTAGATACTTGTATGCTTGTATGCTCAGTCAAATTCTATGCAACACAGGACACGGTAGATAATATCTAGTAATATCATCAACCATGTGTAGTTAACTAGTGATTATGATTGTTTTTTATAAGATACGTTTAATGCTAGCTAGCAACTTACCTTGGCTTACTGCATTCGCGTAACAGGCGGTCTCCTTGTGGACTGCAAGGAGAAAGAGAGGCAGGTCGTTATTGCGTTGGACTAGTTAACTGTAAGTTTGCAAGATTGAATCCCCCGAGCTGACAGTGAAAATCTGTCGTTCTGCCCCTGAACAAGGCAGTTAACCCACCGTTCCTAGTCCATCATTGAAAATAAGAATGTGTTCTTAACTGACTTGCCTAGTTAAATAAAGGTATATAAAAAAAATACAGATTCCCGATTGTTATGAGAACTTGAAATCGGCCCTAATTAATTGGCCATTCCGATTAATCGGTCGACCTCGTACACCGACTACAGTGTCCTAACTGTGGGTTCTGCCATCAGCCTGAGGTATCATAAACACATGTTTCAAATAATGTAATGATGTTGAAATGTGTTAAAGGTATTGGAAATTTCAGGAAAACGTCATGGATGATCGTTTTTTGGAGAATCTATTCATTTCCCTCAGTTATTCTGTACAGATTCATCTCTCCATTGTAACAAGCCCTGCACAGCTTTGTAGGTGGAAACAGAAGACTTATATGTGGGCTTTCAGGGAAGGGGTCATAGTTTATAATAGCATCAAAAATAATATCACAATATAACTATCAATAAAAAAAATAATTTCAATTTATCACTATTATTGAACTACATTGTATATGGCCCAATAAGCTTTGTAGCTAAAATGTATTGTAGCTAAAATGTTGATGGGTTCTTTTCACCCTGCTTTTGTTTCTCAAGCTGTGGTTTGTCAGAGACCTATGACATTTGTGTGCACGCGCAGACACACACACACACACACACACATCCGTGCGTGCACACACTGCAGAAAGTACATGAGCATTTACAGCCTTAATGATTCATGGTATTGGGAGAAAAGCATATTGATAAATATATACCTGGAGTACTCAGTCATTGAAATTGCGAAACTAAGCTGGGCAGAACTGAGACGAATGCAGCGCAGTAAATTAAACACACAATCTTCTCTGTTAGGTGACGGCACAATGGTGATTTAGGCTTTCGTGTGAGTTGCCCTTCATTATTCATGTCCTGTGGGCTGCCTGCAGTTGAATAGATCCACAAGCCATTGACTGGGCACATTAACGGAGACTGAGCAAACTGGAGAGAGTTAAAAATGGCTTCATTCATATTCATCAAAATGAACGTGGAACCCCAAGCATGTAGTTTGGCATCCTGCGTATGTAAAATGTGTTGACCGTGTTCCTGGAAAGGCTTGCTGCATTGTTCCCGGGTTTCATTTTGTACACACATCAGCCACTCCTTGTTTCTCAAAACCCGCTCTGCCTTTTCAACTTGCTGCTCCCTCCCTGGATATAAGGCTATCTTAGTCTGGTCTTTAGCTATGCTTATCACACCTCAAGGTGTTGGATAATGGTTGGCTACTGAATCAATACTTTTTGTCAAGTTTCGCAGGCCTCGATTTAAAATAAATGTTACATTTCAACATTAGAGGTCAACCGATTATGATTTAACGCTGATACCGATTTTATTGGAGGACCAAAAAAAGCTACTCCCGATCAATCAGCCGTTATTTTTTAAATTATATAAAATAAAAAAGTGTAATAATTACAATTAAAACAATACTGAATGAACACCTTTTTTTTATTTTAACTTAATATAATACGTCAAATCAATTAATGAAACATGTTCAATTTGGTTTAAATAATGCAAAAACAAAGTGTTGGAGAAGAAAGTAAAAGTGCATGTAAAAAAATGACCGTTTAAGTTCCTTGCTCAGAACATGAGAACAAATGAAAGCTGGTGGTTCCTTTTAAACATGAGACTTCAATATTCCCAGGTAAGAAGTTTTAGGTTGAGGTTATTATAGGACTATTTCTCTCCATACAATTTTGTATTTCATATACCATTTGACTATTGGATGTTCTTACCGGCACTTTAGTATTACCAGTGTAACAGTATAGCTTCCATCCCTCTCCTCACCCCTACCTGGGCTCGAACCAGGGACACATCGACAACAGCCACCCTCGAGGCATCGTTACCCATCGCTCCACAAAAGCCGGGCGGCCCTTGCAGGGCAAGGGGAAAAACTACTCAAGTCTCAGAGCGAGTGCCGTTTGAAACGCTATTAGTGCGCACCCCGCTAACTAGCTAGGCATTTCACATCGGTTACACCAGCCTTATCGGGAGTTGATAGGCTTGAGGTCATAAACAGCTCAATGCTTGAAGCACAGCAAAGAGCTGCTGGTAAAACGCACGAAAGTGCTGTTTGAATGAATGCTTACGAGCCTGCTGCTGCCTACAACCGCTCAGACTGCTATATCAAATCATAAACTTAATTATAACATAACACACAGAAATACGAGCCTTAGGTCATTAGTATGGTCAAATCCAGAAACTATCATTTTGAAAATAAAATGTTTATTCTTTCGGTGAAATACGGAACCATTCCGTATTCTATCTAACGGGTGGCATCCAACAGTCTAAATATTCCTGTTACATTGCACAACCTTAAATGTTATGTCATAATTACGTACAATTCTGGCAAATTAGTTTGCACCTAGCCAGGCGGCCCTGACTCTGCGTGCAATGAACGCAAGAGAAGTGACACAATTTCGTTAGTTTATTATAAATTCATGTTAGCAGGCAATATTAACTAAATATGCAGGTTTAAAAATATATACTTGTCTATTGATTTTAAGAAAGGCGTTGATTATGGTAGGTTCATTGGTGCAACGACGGTGCTTTTTTTCGCGAATGCGCTTGTTATATCACCCGTTTGGCGAAGTAGGCTATGATTTCAATGATAAATTAACAGACACCGGATCAATGATATGCAACGCAGAACCAGGCTAGATAACGACACATGGTTGATGATATTACTAGTTTAACTAGTGATTATGTTAAGATACGTTTCATGCTAGCTTGCACCTTACCTTGGCTCCTTGCTGCACTCGCATAACAGGTCAGCCTAATATATATAAATATATATATAAATTTGTTTCAGAAAACAGAAAGCATGCTCATCCTTTTATTTTGTGTATGTAATTATGGCGCAAAATATATTTTGGCTGGTAAAAAAATCTGAGTGGCTGGCATATTTTTCTACCTGACACAGTAGCTATTGGACCAAAAAGTTATTTTCCCACCCTGCCAGAAAAAATGCTATTAATATTATTGTTATAGCAGCTTCACCCTGCTGAGGAGTTAACCCCCTGCTGACAACAGCTAGCCTGGGGTCACTTCTGCAAAGAGTACTACACCAACTAGCTCACAAATGTAGCTTGTGTGCATGCATGTCTCTGTTTCTTTGTGCTTGTATATCTGGGAACCTTTTTTACCTGTTGGTCAGTCAACCTGTTGGGCATCTGTCAAAGCAGAGGCATTGATAGATCGTCCTGCCTGCCATGGCGCCTTTTTAGAACCGTGGTCTCTGTGGTTCTGCCGTGTGTGTGTGTGTGTGCCAGGCGGGCATAGATGGCAGCATCACCCTGCTGTCTGCCTGCACATTAGTTGAGGCCAGTGCCAGCTCTGTGTGAACGGGAGGATAATGGCCCATAACAGAGCTGGTAATGCTTTGGCGGCTACTGCTGCCTCTGCAAATTCAAGAGCTCAGCTCATAGCGTCATTGTCATACTGTGCTCTCTGCTCTGCTCTCCAGCCAAGACTTTTGTAAGCTGCTGCCTGCTGCTGCTACCATTGTCTCTATGGTCTGTTAACACAGCAGAGCCAGGGAGAAGTTGTTCTGCCCCTAAACAAGGCAGTTAACCCACTGTTCCTAGGCCATCATTGTAAATAAGAATTTGTTCTTAACTGACTTGCCTAGATAAATCTAAAATCCCATCTCTCGATCTCAATCATGCTACAGAGAGACTGCTGTTGTTCTCTAGCAGATGAGATTCCAGTGAAAGCATTGAGAGGGGAGCCAAGATGAGCCACAAATTACTCTGGCAGGCCCGCCTTGCCAAAGGACAAGACTCGGACCACATCAGTCTTTATTGGGTACAGGCCTGCACTGTGCCTGTGGTGATGTCTGACCATGTCAGCTGACATTGATGATTTAACAAGCTGAAAAACTTTAAGTGACATAGATGGTAGTACATTGGGGCAAAAAAGTATTTAGTCAGCCACCAATTGTGCAAGTTCTCCCACTTAAAAAGTTGAGGCCTGTCATTTTCATCATAGGTACACTTCAACTATGACCAACAAAATGGAAGAAATTTTATTTTTTTCTCCAGAAAATCACATTGTAGGATTTTAATGAATTTATTTGCAAATGATGGTGGAAAATAAGTATTTGGTCACCTTCAAACAAGCAAGATTTATGGCTCTCACAGACCTGTAACTTCTTTAAGAGGCTTCTCTGTCCTCCACTCGTTACCTGTTACCTCCACTCGTTACTCGCACCTGTTTGAACTTGTTATCAGTATAAAAGACACCTGTCCACAACCTCAAACCGTCACACTCCAAACTCCACTATGGCCACTATGGCCAAACCCAAAGAGCTGTCAAAGGACACCAGAAACAACATTGTAGACCTGCACCAGGCTGGGAAGACTGAATCTGCAATAGATAAGCAGCTTGGTTTGAAGAAATCAACTGTGGGAGCAATTATTAGGAAATGGAAGACATACAAGACCACTGATAATCTCCCTCGATCTGGGGCTCCATGCAAGATCTCACCCAGTGGGGTCAAAATGATCACAAGAACGGTGAGCAAAAATCCCAGAACCACACAGGGGGACCTAGTGAATGACCTGCAGAGAGCTGGGACCAAAATAACAAAGCCTACCATCAGTAACACACTACGCCGCCAGGGACTCAAATCCTGCAGTGCCAGACGTGTCCCCCGGCTTAAGCCAGTACATGTCCAAGCCTGTCTGAAGGTTGCTAGAGAGCATTTGGATGATCCAGAAGAAGATTGGGAGAATGTCATATGGTCAGATGAAACCAAAATATAACTTTTTGGTAAACTCAACTCGTTGTGTTTGGAGGACAAAGATTGCTGAGTTGCATCCAAAGAACACCATTCCTAATGTGAAGCATGGGGGTGGAAACATCATGCTTTGGAGCTGTTTTTCTGCAAAGGGACCAGGACAACTGATCCGTGTAAAGGAAAGAATGAATGGGGCCATGAGTGAAAACCTCCTTCCATCAGCAAGGGCATTGAAGATGAAACGTGGCTAGGTCTTTCAGCATGACGATGATCCCAAACACACCGCCCGGGCAACGAAGGAGTGGCTTCGTAAGAAGCATTTCAAGGTCCTGGAGTGGCCTAACCAGTCTCCAGATCTCAACCCCATAGAAAATCTTTGGAGGGAGTTGAAAGTCCGTGTTGCCCAGCAACAGCCCCAAAACATCACTGCTCTAGAGGAGATCTGCATGGAGGAATGGGCCGAAATACCAGCAACAGTGCGTGAAAACCTTGTGAAGACTTACAGAAAACGTTTGACCTCTGTCATTGCCAACAAAGGGTATATAACAAATTATTGAAACTTTTGTTATTGACCAAATACTTATTTTCCACCATAATTGTCGGAACTAGAAGCACAAGCATTTCGCTACACTCGCATTAACATCTGCTAACCATGTGTATGTGACAAATACAATTTGATTTGATTTAATTTGCAAATAAATTCATTAAAAATCCTACAATGTGATTTTCTGGATTTTTTTTTCTTCTCATTTTGTCTGTCATAGTTGAAGTGTACCTATGATGAAAATTACAGGCCTCATCTTTTAAGTGGGAGAACTTGCACCATTGGTGGCTGACTAAATACTTTTTGCCCCACTGTACATAGGACACCGACTAGAGGTTGACCGATTATGATTTTTCAACACAGATACCGATTTATTGTAGGACCAAAAAAGCCGATGCCGATTTTAAAATAAAAATGTATTTGTAATAATGACAATTACAACAATACTGAATGAACACTTATTTTAACTTAATATAATACATCAATAAAATTAATTTAGCCTCAAGTAAATAATGAAACATGTTCAATTTAGTTTAAATAATGCAAAAACAGTGTTCGAGGAAGGTAAAAGTGCAATATGTGCTATGTAAGAAAGCTAACACTTCAGGTTCCTTGCTCAGAACATGAGAACATATGGAAGCTGGTGGTTCCTTTTAACATGAGTCTTCAATATTCCCAGGTAAGAAGTTTTAAGTTGTAGTTATTATAGGACTGTTTCCCTCTACCATTTGTATTTCATTAACCTTTGACTATTGGATGTTCTTATCGGCACTTTAGTATTGCCAGTCTAACAGTATAACTTCCATCCCTCTCCTCGCTCCTCCCTGGGCTCGAACCAGGGACACAACGACATAGCCACCCTCGAAGCAGCGTTACCCATGCAGAGCAAGGGAAACAACCACAGGCTCAGAGCGAGTGACGTTTGAAACTCTCTTAGCGCGCTAACTAGCTAGCCATTTCACTTCGGTTACACCAGCCTCATCTCGGGAGTTGATGGGCTTGAAGTCATAAACCTCGCAAAGCTTGACGCACAACGAAGAGCTGCTGGCAAAACGCACAATGTTTACACGCCTGCTTCTGCTTACCACCGCTCAGTCAGATACTTAGATACTTGTATGCTTGTATGCTCAGTCAAATTCTATGCAACACAGGACACGGTAGATAATATCTAGTAATATCATCAACCATGTGTAGTTAACTAGTGATTATGATTGTTTTTTTTTTTTTTATAAGATACGTTTAATGCTAGCTAGCAACTTACCTTGGCTTACTGCATTCGCGTAACAGGCGGTCTCCTTGTGGACTGCAAGGAGAAAGAGAGGCAGGTCGTTATTGCGTTGGACTAGTTAACTGTAAGTTTGCAAGATTGAATCCCCCGAGCTGACAGTGAAAATCTGTCGTTCTGCCCCTGAACAAGGCAGTTAACCCACCGTTCCTAGTCCATCATTGAAAATAAGAATGTGTTCTTAACTGACTTGCCTAGTTAAATAAAGGTATATAAAAAAAATACAGATTCCCGATTGTTATGAGAACTTGAAATCGGCCCTAATTAATTGGCCATTCCGATTAATCGGTCGACCTCGTACACCGACTACAGTGTCCTAACTGTGGGTTCTGCCATCAGCCTGAGGTATCATAAACACATGTTTCAAATAATGTAATGATGTTGAAATGTGTTAAAGGTATTGGAAATTTCAGGAAAACGTCATGGATGATCGTTTTTTGGAGAATCTATTCATTTCCCTCAGTTATTCTGTACAGATTCATCTCTCCATTGTAACAAGCCCTGCACAGCTTTGTAGGTGGAAACAGAAGACTTATATGTGGGCTTTCAGGGAAGGGGTCATAGTTTATAATAGCATCAAAAATAATATCACAATATAACTATCAATAAAAAAAATAATTTCAATTTATCACTATTATTGAACTACATTGTATATGGCCCAATAAGCTTTGTAGCTAAAATGTATTGTAGCTAAAATGTTGATGGGTTCTTTTCACCCTGCTTTTGTTTCTCAAGCTGTGGTTTGTCAGAGACCTATGACATTTGTGTGCACGCGCAGACACACACACACACACACACACACACACATCCGTGCGTGCACACACTGCAGAAAGTACATGAGCATTTACAGCCTTAATGATTCATGGTATTGGGAGAAAAGCATATTGATAAATATATACCTGGAGTACTCAGTCATTGAAATTGCGAAACTAAGCTGGGCAGAACTGAGACGAATGCAGCGCAGTAAATTAAACACACAATCTTCTCTGTTAGGTGACGGCACAATGGTGATTTAGGCTTTCGTGTGAGTTGCCCTTCATTATTCATGTCCTGTGGGCTGCCTGCAGTTGAATAGATCCACAAGCCATTGACTGGGCACATTAACGGAGACTGAGCAAACTGGAGAGAGTTAAAAATGGCTTCATTCATATTCATCAAAATGAACGTGGAACCCCAAGCATGTAGTTTGGCATCCTGCGTATGTAAAATGTGTTGACCGTGTTCCTGGAAAGGCTTGCTGCATTGTTCCCGGGTTTCATTTTGTACACACATCAGCCACTCCTTGTTTCTCAAAACCCGCTCTGCCTTTTCAACTTGCTGCTCCCTCCCTGGATATAAGGCTATCTTAGTCTGGTCTTTAGCTATGCTTATCACACCTCAAGGTGTTGGATAATGGTTGGCTACTGAATCAATACTTTTTGTCAAGTTTCGCAGGCCTCGATTTAAAATAAATGTTACATTTCAACATTAGAGGTCAACCGATTATGATTTAACGCTGATACCGATTTTATTGGAGGACCAAAAAAAGCTACTCCCGATCAATCAGCCGTTATTTTTTAAATTATATAAAATAAAAAAAGTGTAATAATTACAATTAAAACAATACTGAATGAACACCTTTTTTTTTATTTTAACTTAATATAATACGTCAAATCAATTAATGAAACATGTTCAATTTGGTTTAAATAATGCAAAAACAAAGTGTTGGAGAAGAAAGTAAAAGTGCATGTAAAAAAAAATGACCGTTTAAGTTCCTTGCTCAGAACATGAGAACAAATGAAAGCTGGTGGTTCCTTTTAAACATGAGACTTCAATATTCCCAGGTAAGAAGTTTTAGGTTGAGGTTATTATAGGACTATTTCTCTCCATACAATTTTGTATTTCATATACCATTTGACTATTGGATGTTCTTACCGGCACTTTAGTATTACCAGTGTAACAGTATAGCTTCCATCCCTCTCCTCACCCCTACCTGGGCTCGAACCAGGGACACATCGACAACAGCCACCCTCGAGGCATCGTTACCCATCGCTCCACAAAAGCCGCGGGCGGCCCTTGCAGGGCAAGGGGAAAACTACTCCAAGTCTCAGAGCGAGTGCCGTTTGAAACGCTATTAGTGCGCACCCCGCTAACTAGCTAGGCATTTCACATCGGTTACACCAGCCTTATCTCGGGAGTTGATAGGCTTGAGGTCATAAACAGCTCAATGCTTGAAGCACAGCAAAGAGCTGCTGGTAAAACGCACGAAAGTGCTGTTTGAATGAATGCTTACGAGCCTGCTGCTGCCTACAACCGCTCAGACTGCTATATCAAATCATAAACTTAATTATAACATAACACACAGAAATACGAGCCTTAGGTCATTAGTATGGTCAAATCCAGAAACTATCATTTTGAAAATAAAATGTTTATTCTTTCGGTGAAATACGGAACCATTCCGTATTCTATCTAACGGGTGGCATCCAACAGTCTAAATATTCCTGTTACATTGCACAACCTTAAATGTTATGTCATAATTACGTACAATTCTGGCAAATTAGTTTGCACCTAGCCAGGCGGCCCTGACTCTGCGTGCAATGAACGCAAGAGAAGTGACACAATTTCGTTAGTTTATTATAAATTCATGTTAGCAGGCAATATTAACTAAATATGCAGGTTTAAAAATATATACTTGTCTATTGATTTTAAGAAAGGCGTTGATTATGGTAGGTTCATTGGTGCAACGACGGTGCTTTTTTTCGCGAATGCGCTTGTTATATCACCCGTTTGGCGAAGTAGGCTATGATTTCAATGATAAATTAACAGACACCGGATCAATGATATGCAACGCAGAACCAGGCTAGATAACGACACATGGTTGATGATATTACTAGTTTAACTAGTGATTATGTTAAGATACGTTTCATGCTAGCTTGCACCTTACCTTGGCTCCTTGCTGCACTCGCATAACAGGTCAGCCTGCCACACAGTCTCCTCGTGGAGTGCAACGTAATCGGCCATCATCGGTGTCCAAATATGCCGATTACCGATTGTTATATAAACTTGAAATCGTCCCTAAATAATCGGCCATTCCGATTAATCGGTCGACCTCGTACACAGACTACAGTCGGTCGACCTCTAACATGCAGCCAGTTGTGTAGTTTTGCATGGGCCCCACAAAAGTTGAAGCCTTTTGCCATGGGGCAGAGACAATGTTGCGGTTTTATACATAAAGTCCCTATAGGTTGTCAATAAAACCTCAAGGTGCAGAGTGTTCGATTTGCCTGCTGGGTGGCAAGGAGATACACAGCTTTGCTAAAACCATTGACAACTGCGTGTGGTTTTTCGAGGGATTGTTAAAATAATGTTAACTATTTGGTGGTAATATCACCTCCTTGAAGTGCATAGTCAGAACTACAAATTTCAGATTATTCCATGCAAAACAACTGCGTACATTTAGCTCTACCATCAGTTATACAGCAAGTAACTGCATGTTTTTCCAAAACATCAATTAATCATAATTTCAGATGTGCGAGTAGCCTCACTATCTCTCAATATTGGCCACCATTAATTTGTTATTTGAGTGAGAACAACATAAGTGAACTATACCTGACCAGTATGAGGGGTTTAGGTTAATTTCCCATCCTTCGTGGCTCCGTCTGTCAATGTACTGTTTTAGCTTATAACATTTAATTTGCACCTACCAGGAGAAACTTTGTACAGTTGGCTTAACATAGTGGTAAGTGGACCTAATGTACTTTTTTCTCCAACCAATGTAGGCCTACCTAGCACAGTTGGCTAACATGATCTCCTTTTCAACATTGTAAGTGTTTAATCATGATTGCTGCTGACAGACATGATAGGCTACATTTGATTGTAGCTGAGGAACCCTCAGGTCCCTTCTCTCATATTGCGGCAGAGTTGAGTTTTGGCGCCTGGTCGCTGGATATGCTAGCAACAACACTGAGTCACCAGTCGCTTCATCAGTCGATTCCTGAACAAACGACAATTTTGGAAACACTTACCTGTACCTTAATTTCTTGCCGGCTTTTGGCTCAAAAATAATATGAAAGCCCCATTTAAAAAAAAAATGTAACTGTTGGCTGGGCAAAATGACCAGTATTGAAAAAAATGAAGCTTTTAATTCATTGATGGAAATATCAGTCGACGTAAATACATTTGACCATCATGCTTATCGGCCTAAAGGTTAATTTGCATATTTTAGTGGAATTCAATTTATCCAACACAACTATCACACGTATACAGCCTATTTTGAGTGGGATTTCTCCTGCATCTCAGGTGGTTGCTGCTGGAGTAAAACTCGCTTTTTATAAGCCCATTCATTTCGCAACAATTCTAAATGCAATTGTGTGTTAAACTGTTTTGGTGCACGATTTAAAAAGGGCTACTATTTTAATTTCTCAACTGCTAATTGAAGCGCTCCTCCCATTCACCTTTCGTGTGCACACAATAGGCTGTGTGTCACCCACAATTTTACAATGTGAGCTGGAGGCAGTATGCATTTTTAAAATCATATTTCATTGTTTGAAACCTGAGCGCTTTATTTCATATTATGAGGCATGTCTTCCCTTGCTTCAAAGTAGCCAATAGGCAAAATCTGACAATGGCAATTATTTTATTAAGACTTCATAGGCAGCACGTGAGTTTCAAGTTCGGGGAAGCTTACCATTTTATAACTGTTCTGCGTGCCAGTTATGATTTTTCATATGCAAAATCATTCATGGAACAGTAATTTCAATAATAACTTTTTTGTTTTTGTGGTCTAGGTTATTGTCCTGCTAAAATGTGAATACATCTCCCAGTGTCTGGTGGAAAGCAGACTGAACCATGCTTTCCTCTAGGATTTTGCCGGTTTCTTTCTTTTTTTTATCCTGAAGCTCCCCAGTCCTTAATGATTACAAGCATACCCATAACATTATGCAGCCAGTACTGTGCTTGAACATATGCAGAGTAGTACTCAGTAATGTATTGGATTTGTCGCAAACATAACACTTTCTGTATTCAGGACAAAGTTACTGGCTTTGCCAGATTTTTTTTGCGCTATTACTTTAGTGCATTGCAGCAAACTGTACAAGCTTATTTTCACTTTGTCAATTAGGTTAGTATAGTGACGTAACTGCAATGATGTTGAGCCATCCTCAGTTTTGTCCAATCACAACCATTAAACTCGAACTGTTTAAAAGTCACAATTGGCCTCTTGGTGAAATCCTTGTACGGTTTCCTTCTTTTCTGGAAACTGATTTTGGAAGGACGCCTGTACATTTTGTAGTGACGGAGTATTAATACACCATCCAAAGTGTAATTAATAACTTCAACATGCTCAAAGGGATAGTCAATATTTTTTTTTTTTTACCCAACTACCAATAGGTTCCCTTTGCGAGACATTGGAAAACCTCCTTGTTCGTTGTGGTTTAATCTGTTTGTTTGAAATTCACTGCTCGACTGAGGGACCTTTACAATTATCTGTATGTGTGGGGTACAGAGATGAGAGTTTTTGACATTCTTTTTGAATTACTATTATTGCACACAAGTGAGTCCATGCAACTAATTATGACTTGTTGAGCATTTTTTTTTTATTCCTGAACTTATTTAGGCCTGTCATAACAAAGGGGTTGAATATGTGCTAACACAAGACAATTTAAACTTTATTTTTTTATTCATTTAAAAAATGTGTGCAGGCCAGTAACCAAAAATCTCATTTTAATATATTTAAAATTCTAGCTGTAACACAACAAAATGTGGAGAAAGTGGGGTGTGAATACTTTCTGAAGGGACTGTATCATTTTTCATTTACTTCCCTATTGGACCTACCGCTATGTCATCTCTCTCCTGTTCTATTGGTTTTCATATCAACTTTCTTTTGTTATCCGGAAGCCAAAGGCACAATCCTAGTCATATTAGCAACCCATCCCATCCTGCATTTTTATATCCTCCCCACCTCTTTCTAAATTTCTAACAGATTTTCATCTGTCACAAGGAACTGTTATAAGGTGTGCTGTTTAAAATGTTTTCCCGCAAATGGCTTTTTGGCAAATGTTTGATAATGTATGTTTTATTGGCTGCTTCATTACAGGGCCCGTGTGGTTCATTTGGTAGAGCATGGCGCTTGCAACGCCAGGGTTGCGAGTTCGATTCCCATGGGGGACCAGTATGAAAAGGTATGCACTCACTACTGTAAGTCACTTTGGATTAGAGCATCTGCTAAATTACTCAAATGTATGTTTGGTATTTATTAGGCTCCAAAAGCTGCAAAAGCATCAGCTACTCTTCCTGGGGTCCACATAAAATATGACCTGATATACAGTGCCAGTCAAAAGTTAGGACCCACCTACTAAAGTTTTTTTTGTTTTTTACTATTTTCTACATTGTAGAATAATAGTGAAGGAATCATGTAGTAACCAAAAAATTGGGAGATTCTTCAAAGTAGCCACCCTTCGCCTTGACAGCTTTGCACACTCTTGGTGTTCTCGAAACCTGCAGTCTTTAAGAGGTTAAAGGATTTCCCACATACGCTGAGCATTTGTTGGCTGCTTTTCCTTCTCTGCAGTCCAACTCATCCCAAACCATCTCATTTTGGTTGAGGACGGGGGATTGTGGAGGCCAGGTCATCTGATGCAGCACTCATCACTCTCCTCCTTGGTCAAATAGCCCTTACACAGCCTGGAGGTGTGTTGGGTCATTGTCATGTTGAAAAACAAATGATAGTCCCACTATGCGCAATCCAGATGGGATGGTGTATTGCTGCAGAATGCTGTGGTAGCCATGCTGGTTAAGTGTGCCTTAGATTCTAAATAAATCCCTGACAGCGTCACCAGCAAGCACCATAACACCACCTACTTCATGCTTCACGGTGGGAACCACACATGCGGAGATCATCCGTTCACCTACTCTGCGTCTCACAAAGACACGGCTGTTGGAATCCAAAACTCAAATTTGGACCAAAGGACAGATTTCCACCGGTCTAATGTCCATTGCTTGTGTTTCTTGGCCCAAGCAAGTCTCTTCTTATTGGTGTCCTTTTAGTAGTGGTTTCTTTCCAGCAATTTTTAGAGGTATCTCTGGGTCTTCCATTCCTGTTGTGGTCTTCATGAGAGCCAGTTTCATCATAGCGCTTGATGTTTTTGGCGACTGCACTTGAAGAAACTTTTTAAGTTCTTAATGGTCCACATTGACTGACCTTCATGTCTTAAAGTAATGATGGATTGTCATTTCTCTGCTTATTTGACCTGTTCTTGCCATAATACGGACTTGGTGTTTTACCAAATAGAGCTATCTTCTGTATACCAACCCTACCTTGTACAGAAGTTTTTTAAAATATATTTTTTAATTTATGTTAACTAGTTGAGTTTAGTCATAACATCGCTAACTTATCTGTTGTCGACATCAGGATACGATTTGAGAGTAGGGCTGTTACCGTGACCGTATTACTGCCACACCAGCAGGCACGAGTCATGACCACAGTCAAATTCAACGTGACCGCTTAGTCATGGTAACTAGACTTCTCCAAGCTATGATGCTGCTGGTCATTAGTAGCCTACCAAACGTGCTGATACTCAGTACTCTATTTTCTAATCACTCTGACATAAATGTAATTGAAAAATCTAATCAGAACTTCATGAGGCGATGAGCTCATGTTGCGCAACATTTTTGTAGGCTATGCAATTGCGTGAGAAAATAGTTTTGTTTGGATCCTTCTCGTTTTAATAATGCAATCAGCTTTCTATTGGGTAGGCCTACTATATTTATTTCTCAACTTTCCTAATATTAAGAACATTTCTTCTCTTTACAACAGGAGTGTAGCCTACCTGGCTGAAGACGAACCACTGGAAAAGCGTTATCCATTCGCTTTAGAAGTGCATTTTATTCTCCTTCTGTTGACAGGTGCATGATAATGGTCCATTCTAAATCAAAACAAATGTTCACACATTATTTTGTATTTGTAAAGACCAGATTAAATCAAGAATTGTCTGGTGGGGATCGACTATTAGTCGATCACTTGTGAATGATGCCCAGCTAGTAATATTTTTTTGTGTGACTTTTTCAAATCAGCCGCACACCTCATGTAGCCTAGACCATAGGCCTACGTATATGTTTTGAAACAGTGTGTATCACAACTAAAATGGTCAAATAACTTCGTAAAATGAAGCACATTAATCCGCTTTATTTTTTATTTGACCTTTTATTTAACTAGGTAAGTCAGTTAAGAACAAATTCTTTACAATGATGGCATATCCCAGACAATGCTGGGCCAATTGTGCGCCGCCCTATGGGACTCCCAATCACAGCCGGTTGTGATACAGCCTGGATTAGGCCATTTCTTTCCATTTATAAGTGCAACAATACGCACATGGCAGTAGGGTATAAGTGCGAATGTTCCAAAATGAAACCAATTAGCGGGAAAACACCATTCTCAAATGCTTTATGCATGTCATACTTTATTATAAAAAGGTGCATCTTTAAAATGATCTTCCACAAACTTCAAACTCAAGCGCCTATCTATGTATGCCAGTTAGGCTCTACACCAGTTAGGCTCTACACCAAATTATGGGACGGCAGCATAGCCTAGTGGTTAGAGCGTTGGACTAGTAACCGGAAGGTTGCAAGTTCAAATCCCCGAGCTGAAAAGGTACAAATCTGTCGTTCTGCCCCTGATCAGGCAGTTATAACCCAGTGTTCCTAGGCGGTCATTGAAAATAAGAATTTGTTCTTAACCTGTTGCGACGAGCCATCCCGGATCCGGGATCGTGAATACAGCCTCAAGCTCATTACCATAACGCAATGTTAACTATTCATGAAAATCGCAAATGAAATGAAATCAATATGCTAGCTCTCAAGCTTAGATTTTTGTTAACAACACTGTCATCTCAGATTTTCAAAATATGCTTCTCAACCATTGCAAAACAAGCATTTGTGTAACACTATTGATAGCTAGCGTAGCATTTAGCGTAGCATTTAGCGTTAGCATTCAGCAGGCAACATTTTCACAAAAAACAGAAAAACATTCAAATAAAATCATTTACCTTTGAAGAACAGATGTTTTCAATGAGGAGACTGTTAGATAGCAAATGTTCCGTTTTTACAAAAATATTATTTGTTTAGGACAAATCGCTCCGTTTTCTGCATCATGTTTAGCTACGAAAGAAACCTGTATCCAGGATTGTGTAAATCTATCCATAAGCTCATTAGCATAACACAACGTTAACTATTCATGAAAATCGCAAATGAAATGAAATAAATCTATTTGCTCTCAAGCTTAGCCTTTTGTTAACAACACTGTCATCTCAGATTTTCAAAAATATGCTTCTCAACCATTGCAAAACAAGCATTTGTGTAACACTATTGATAGCCTAGCATAGTATTATGCCTGACATTCAGCAAGCAACATTTTCACAAAAACCAGAAAAACATTCAAATAAAATCATTTACCTTTGAAGAACTTCAGATGTTTTCAATGAGACTCTCAGTTACATAGCAAATGTTCAGTTTTCCTGAAAGATTATTTGTGCAGGAGAAATCGGTCCGTTTTCTGAGTCATGTTTGGCTACCAAAAACCCCCGAAAATTCAGTTATAAAAACGCCAAAATAACTCCATAATATCGACTGAAACATGGCAAACGTTGTTTAGAATCAATCCTCAAGGTGTTTTTCTACATCTCTTCAATGATGTATCGTTCCTGGAAGTGTGCTTCTCCGTCTGTATCGCATGGTAAAATGATTGCCACTGAGAATTACGCACCAACTTAGACAAAGGACACCTGACGGCCCCCTGGCCAATCTTCCAATGATATGCCTACAAATACCGTCACAATGGTGCAGACATCTTGGACTAACGGCAGAGAGCTTAAGCTCGTTCACAGCATATTCACAGCCATATAAGGAGACGATAGTAAACAGAGCTTAAAAAATTCAGCTAATTTCCTGTTTGAGGTTACATCTTGGTTTTGCCTGTAGCATCATTTCTGGGGCACTCACAGATAATATCTTTGCAGTTTTGAAAACGTCAGTGTTTTCTTTCCAAAGCTGCAAATTATATGCATAGTCGAGCATCTTTTCGTGACAAAATATTGCGCTTAAAACGGGCACGTTTTTTTATCCAATAATGACATAGCGCTAGTTAAAGGTTAGTACATTTTTAAGCGAAACATTCTGATCTGTTGCATTAGCCTCATTGCTTTTAAACATTGTTTTTTTAATGCTAGTGTTTGTATTAATTTGGGATCTATTGCATCCCACAACTGTCCCAGACTATGTTTGGAATATTTCTTTCTCGCACAGAAGGACAAGTTGAATATAGAATAGGTCAACTTTTTCACTATGGGGGATAGTGGATGACGGGCTAGTGCGTTTGCTGTTCATTAGGCCTACTCATCTTGTTGGCTGACTTAAAGTAAATGTGGGCAGTTCAACATTTTCCCCGATGTCTGTCTTTACTTGTAGCCGGTGAGAAGAACCTGATCACGTGACGGGCATTGGCTAGTAAGAATTGACATATCTGAGAGAGCCATGCGAGTGAGGGGTGCTTCGGAGCATGCAGCCGGGAGAAGGGAATTATAATTAATATAATCAGCCCAAGGGCGCAAAAGGCATGGATTTGTTTTTTTAGGGGGCAACACAAAGTGGCTGCGCAAGGAAATTCAAGGTATTATCAACTGCTTGTCAAATTGTGAATGAGAGACTAAAGTGTGTGCAGTCTGTGCAAAAAAACAAACATAGCTCATGCCTTTCATGCTACTTTTTTCAAACCATCATTAGTCACATCATGCAGCTTTAGAATATATAAAAAGTATAAACTAGCCAAAGGTTTCTTTCACAACTAAAGTTGCATAAATATTTCAATGTACGCACTCCCTCAATTTTTGGGGAGAAAATATATTTTTTTATTCAGCTATGTATATTTAGTATTCTTTATACTATAAATAATGCCACAGAATTCTAAGCAAACCTTGTCTGCTAAATGAACTAGTGTAGCCCACAGCCATATGGCATAGCCAGATCAGGGCCTAACATAAGGACAAACACAAGTATGATATTCTGTTCTTCTGAAATAGACTACATTTTCTTCATATCATGTTTCTCTAGACCTGTCTAAAATAAATCATGTATTGATGGTGTAGGTTATATTGCATGGATTTCTTAGACTTTTTAAAATGTACGTCTGCATCAGTAGCTTGTAGACTGTGTTTGGAAGCCAGGAGATTATAAATGGGTTCATGTTAATCAAATGTCAATTACCGTGAGACCGGCAGTTATTTGCTTGACATCACCGACTGACAAAATTTCATGACCTCTCAAATAGGGCTGTGGCATACTAGTTAGCTCCAAAAGAGGTTAGACTTTGGCTACATGCTGACACTGCATTCTGAGCCTACCAGTGGCTAGCCACACTACAACCTTAATTTGACCAGGTTCCCGTGAAGAACTTGCAATGACAGTCCACCACAACATACCTGAGAGTCTCCTGATTAGCAAGGGGTAGTCTGTTTAATTTTATTGTGTATTAAAAACACGTTTTGAGATCGTTGTTAGGGGATTTTGCCAGTGGTTAGAAGGGGGAATTGGGCACCACGGGAACATTTTGTCCGAGGTTGTAACAGTAATGGAAGGTTCAGTTGCAATGAATGGCAGTAGAGGCATAATCCTTCTTATGCAGGAAAATGAAAGGCATGTGATATCAGAAATTGTGTAATATAACTATTGTCAACCTAAAATATATAATTATAAATAGTTTATGGATTGTATACAGTTTCTGTAGAAATAGCCCCCCAAAAAATGTTAGCACACCATGTCTAAATGTTTGGTTTTCTTGAAAAGTTGAGTGTTAATATAATACAATATCAGCACTTGTTGTATTTACAGCTTCTCTATCAACTGATTTCAGCCGGTATATGGCTGTGGATTGACTGCATTGTTTGAATGGAATATTAATAAAACATATGAATATTTATATAACTGGTTGACCAACTCCCTGACCAACCATAACAAGGTTAATGTCCTTTCTAGTATTTAAAGTCATAACTATGTGGTTGCATAGCTAACCTCTGTTTTGGAGTGCTCTATTACCGTATGTTGTGTTCTGTTTTGGAGTGCTCTATTACCGTGTGTTGTAGTGTTCTGTTTTGGAATGCTCTATTACCGTATGTTGTTTTGGAATGCTCTATTACCGTATGTTGTTTTGGAATGCTCTATTACCGTATGTTGTGTTGGAATGCTCTATTACCGTGTGTTGTTGTGTTCTGTTTTGGAATGCTCTATTACCGTATGTTGTTTTGGAATGCTCTATTACCGTATGTTGTTTTGGAGTGCTCTATTACCGTATGTTGTGTTCTGTTTTGGAGTGCTCTATTACCGTATGTTGTGTTGCAGTGCTCTTATTTTGTACAGTTATATTTGGCCTCATTCGAAAATAGAGGCAATAACTAAAATGGATGGGAACTAATGGAAGTGCATGTGAGCGAATTTCCTCTCTGTAAACTGATCTTTTCTCTCTTTTAAGGATGATTTGTCTTGCGTGAGCGTGTCCCTCCATTGTCCTAGTGTTCATGGGTCCCATATTGCACAACAGCGTCTGTTCATCCTCAGTTGGCCCCTAGCCTTCACTACCCACTCGCTCTGCTCTACTCGTCTGCAGCGCAGCAACCAAGTTGGGCTGCACACTGTTCTGAGATGCTTAGTGGGAAGGACCCCCGGGTGTGGGGTGTTCTCTGATAAGCATTTGCCAAATCTATTTCTCACTCAGCCCTTTGTCATCCCCCTGATGAATTTCAGTGTTGTTGTGTGCCACCTCTGTATTGCCTATATTCATATAGCTCACATTTGTTTATCTGGACAGCTAAGCATTGTGTTGTAGCTAGCACTCACCACAACACACACACACACACCCCTGGCATTATTTTCCTATCAAGCCAAATAGAATTTTAACTGCCCTCATGAAGCATGAAATATTGAGCTTTATTTTGGCTCTGGCAGGTATTTAAACTTCTGATATGATCCAGACCACAGTCATTAAATTGTCAAAATGATGCAATGCTTCATTGCTGCCTGATGCCAGCATGGCATGTTTTTCCATTCAGGGATTCCAGTATTTGTGTCTCTCATAAACACTGGTCATCTGGTTGCCTGTAGTAAGTCTTCATTAGCGTTGAGGTTGACGTAGATGTGAGGTTAATTATTTTGCCTAAAATGACATACCCAAATCTAACTGCCTGTAGCTCAGTCCCTGAAGCAAGGATATGCATATTCTTGGTACCATTTGAAAGGAAGCACTTTGAAGTTGGTGGAAATGTGAAAGAAGAATATAACACAATAGATCTAATAATAGATAATAGAAAGAAAAACCAACCGTTCATTTGTAATAAGGAAAGAAAATGTGTACGATCTTTGAAATGCTAGAGGCCTTAATGTATTATTCCAGCCCAGGTGCAATTTAGACTTTGGCCACTAGATGGAGGCAGTGTATATGCACGGTTTTAGACTGATCCAATGACCCATTGCATTTCTGTTCAAAATGTGGTATCAAGACTGCCCAAATGTGCCTAATTTGTTTATTAATAACTTTTCATGTTCAAAACTGTGCACTCTCCTCAAATAATAGCATGGTATTATTTCACTGTAATAGCTACTGTAAAGTGGACAGTGCAGTTTGATTAATAAGAATTTAAGCTTTCTGCCAATATCAGATATGTCTATGTCCTGGGAAATATTCTTGTTACTTACAACCTCATGCTTATCGCATTAGCCTACATTAGCTTAACCGTCCCGTGGATGGGACACTGATCCTGAAGAAGTTTTAAAGAAGTCTTCTTGGTCCTCATTTAGTTCTCACCTATTGCCACATGAATGTAAACTAGGTGCCCTTAACCCCAACCACCTCGATCTGTCAGCCCATGGATACCCTGCAACAGGCCGAATTTGTTTATCTATTTTTACCTTTTGACACCGGTCTTCTACTTTGCTCCAACTTATAAATAACAGCTAAATGTGTACTGCCTTGTTTTACAGTTCACTGTTAGATTCTTTCCCAATTCCTTTGTGCAAAATATCTTATTTGGCCTTGTAACTTTGGCTTGTGATTCGAAACAGAATGTTTGGCCAGATATCCTCTCCTCCCTCAGCTTTGGTCTGACCTTTCCTCCACAGATTTTTTTTTCTCGATCTGACCAAGGAGATAAGGAAATGGGGGAACCATGGTAGATTATCTGGAAAATAAAATTTAGGGTGAGGAAGGGGTGCGGCACAGAGAAACTGCATAGTGCAAAGAATTGCATGGCAACTTCTGTTGTTTTTGAAAATCCATCTGGTAATGTCTACAGCTGGCTCCATGCCTAAGCTAGTCTGATAAAAAAAAACAGCCTCCAGTGCCCAGCCCTTGCTACACAATACACCACCACCCTGCCCTAGATTCTGCTAAACTCAAGCCAAACTGCTCTCCACTGTCAAGTCTTCTGGAAGTGAATGGTAATTGTTGGTTGAAAATGCACTATACAGTGCCCCCCACTAATATTGGCACCCTTGGTAAATATTGGCAAAACGGGCTGTTCATTTTTAAATTTTTTTTTTTTTTACTGTTTATCCTCTTGGTCTTTCATTAAACATTTTCACAAAAATCTAACCTTTTTAATTAAAGTAAAACAATTGAAAGAAAAATATTTTTCTCATGTGTGCCACAATTGGGACCCATTCATTCAATACTTTCTGCAACCTCCCTTTGCCAAGATAACAGCTCTGAGTCTTCTCCTATAATGAGGTTGGAGAACACTTGGCAAGGGATCTGAGACATTCCTCCATACAGAATCTCTCCAGATCCTGAGGTCCATACTTGTAGATTCTCCTCTTCAGCTCTTCCCACAGGTTTTGTATGGGGTTTAGGTCAGGGGACTGAGATGCCATGGAAAAACCTTGATTGATTCTGTGTTCAGCGAACCATTTTTGTGTTGATTTTGAGGTGTGCTTTGGATCATTGTCCTGCTGGAAGATCCAACCACGGCCCAGTTTAAGCTGCACTTTCGCACAGTTAAGCCACATTAAGAGTCACTCTTTATAATGAAAGAATGGTGCTAAATTAAGGCTTGGCAAATCTACTTTCTAAATGACCTCACGTTGAGGATTGTGATGGATTAGACTAATTTTAGTGCCACTGTTTTTAAAAAATCTGCTTTTAAGAAGTATTTTCAAATAGCAAAAGGTTTGAAAACTGAAGGGTGGGGGAGCATTGTTAGGCGAGCCATTTCTGTAGAAGGAGCTTGTCTAGTGGTGAATTCAAAATATCCAGAAACTTTCTTTGTAATGTTTCGGCACTAGGTAGTCTTTTGCAGGATTTCTCAAACTCCCCCTCTCACCGCCTCATGTTGCCTAAGCAATTTGAGGTTACAAAGGTTGACATTTTTGAAATGCCATGAATCATGAAAAATGTAGGACCATTTTATTTTTTCCTAGGGAGTTTGCCTCAGCTTTCCTCCTAGACCTAGATCATGAGCAGCTCTCATCTGAAGTGATGGAATGCACAACACAATGCTTGTGTGCAGTCGTCTAGTTCGACTGACTTACTGCAAGTCCGCACAGCAGGCGACTACCCAACTTTTCTTGAGGTGCTGACTTATGGCCTAAACTCACCAAAGGCCAGCGTGTTGTGCTTTATTTCAAAATATATTGTATTGAATTATAATGACCCAACCACAGCTGGGTGGGCGTGTACTCTGCTTTGACACCTCATTCAGTTAGAACATTTCTAAATGTTTGCGTTTTATCGCTGGCACTTGTAATCACGCAAAATAATTACTAATTGATCACATATAAAAAAAAAAATGTTTTATTCGTTATTCTTTAACCTCCATTTGAATTAGAGGTAGGTTTTTGGTTCAGGCTTCACCATACATGCTAATTTGGACCAATTTCATCCACTCAAATCACTATGAGCAAAGATAATTGGAGATATCACTGTCCTGCTACAGTAGCATACAGTTATTGCACTGCTTGTCCTGTCCTTTCCATCTGCCTCGCTCTGCTTGCTTCGCCCGCCTGCTTCTGGTGAGCTTTTTCTTTATTTGAAGGTAGGTCATGTAGATGGGGACAGTTGGGGCCTCTCCAGCTACGATGTGTTTTACCACTGATGCACCATCAATATACGCCCAGGCTCCCATTTTGAAACCAGGACACTGTGTTGTGTTTGCCGTGCATTCAGCACTTTTGAATAGCCGTCAGGGTTTTGATTCGCTGTTCCTTATCGGTCTGCATCAATTCCTCTTTGCACTTTTGTCTGTGATGAGACAAAGGGCAAATGTTTGGTTAAAACCCAGTGCTGCTCATTCACCCCCCCCCCCCCCCCCCATAAAAGTCACCAAGGCAGTTTTCTCTGTGATTGCCTCTGAAAACTTGTGATCGGACAAGTGTTTGGGGATTACTTGATTAATCAGGATATTGATTGATTGAAGGCAGATTGGGTTATTAGTGCACGGGTCTTTAGGTAGGTGGTCTTCTAGGGCAGGAATGTTTGGGTTGCGTTGTGTGACAGGTGGCGAAGAGACTTAATGAGCATGGTGATGTATGATCCATCCCACATCATTAAAAAAATAAAAAACGGAACCAAACAAAAAGCAGAATGACCCTGAATCATTTACAATCAGACCAGTCAAAACTCCAACAGTTTTCTGCATATGACAGGGAGAGGAAAGAGTATCATTCCATCCAGGCCTTTGTGGCCTACCTTTTGTGAATGCAGTTTAATAATTGACCAACCTCTCATTATTTTGGTGGAACATTCTAATCATCATACTGACCATTTATTAAATTATAAACATACAATATAATTTAGCATCTTGTTAATTATTTTTTTGTACCTGCCCTGTGGGCAAACATTACGAAATGTAATATTGGTGCAGGAATAGTGTCTACTTCTAGTGGCTGGACCAATGTCATCCTTATTGTGTAGCTTAATTTCATGATTGATACTGTTGGCTTTAATTCCTAAATGCGAACAAGAATGACAGGACAATATGCCAAATGGTGAAATAGTGAGATGTGTTGTGGCAAAGTTGAAATCCCTCTATCCATCATATGATTTGGAAATCTGAGAAACACCTTTATCCCCACCTGGTCATATGCTGCATATTCTGTCATATCTCATTATCAGAGTATTAGGGGTCCTGTATGAGTGGGCTGTGTCTCTCTACTGACAACCATGGTCTTTGTGGTTTCAGGTTCAATAGGTATGTTGCATGACCCTTCCTGTTTTGTTTTGAAGGGTCTGAAGGACAATGGTGTTCTGGGGTTCTTGCCCTGGATTTGGCGTGAATGTGCATCTTTAGATTGCAGCACTGTCCTCTGGGACGTGGGTGTGGGGGCGAACCACCGTGAGCCAATGGTCTGCGGGCGGGCGTGTATTTATAGAGTGGGTCTGGTTAAAACAACATGCTGTCAGTCTAATGCCAATCTCATGGCTCTCGTCAGTGCTACCATTTCCAAATGACTCTGTGTGGAGACTGCTGTCGTAACCACACTTTGCCCCCGCCACACTAGTTTATTTACACTTTCATATTTCACAGCCCAACATTGCAGGGTGCCACTGTCAGAATGAGTTAGAAAACATCCGGAGTGGATGAATGAATCTTTTGAAAGCTGGCTCCAGCTTCCTGTTGAGGAACTGGTCCCTTGCAGGTGGAGCGCTGTGCTCCCAATCGCCCCGTTGTGTTATCATTTCAAACCCTTGCTACGGCTACATCCTGATTGAACCGAATGGTATGGGTCACGGCTATTTGGGTTCCATTCTAAAAGCAGACGTAAATGTTTGGCAGCTGTCCAACCTGCCCTTCCCTTAGTGTGTGTGTGTTAAGAGATTAGCGTCTGCAAGAGCGTGGTCTCCATCAGCGAAGATGATGTGTTTTACCCCAGGCTACTCCTGTCTATTCTTATCAGTGTTGGTGCGGAGCTGATTACCCAACCACATTCCCAGCCACATGCAGCCTTTAAATTAAGCCATGAAGGGCCTAGTGGGTCAGCAAAATGCCAGCCCGTTACACGCAAAGCCGAGAGGAGCGCAGAACTCCACTCCGATATAGGACACACCTGCAAACAGGAAGAGGGCGCTGCAGGTGAGCAGCAGCTGATTGTCAGATTGGAGACAGGATAAGAGAGGGAGTGGAACATCTCTTACACACTAACTCACTCCACTCCCCGTGTGATGTCAGCTAGCTAGTAGTAATTAGAGCCCTGCACGGGCATGCATTTCAAGCCAGAGCCCTACCCATGCCCACAACTTTCAGGCCCTACCCAGGCCCGATTTGCTTCTTCCAAATGTAATCCCCTGCCCGAAATAACATTCGTACATCCATTAGCTGCTCCTCTCTGTAGCGCACTCCCTGCATGCAGGCAGCTTGCTCTGCCAGACATAGTTTTGAGGACATGGAGAAACTCCATTGGAATCGTATTAGCGCCCCTGTGTTGGCAATGGGACACGCGGTGCATTCTGGGTGATTCTGGGACAAGGAGAGCTCTCCTTCAAGGAATGAATGGGAGTCAATTGGGTACAATTTCAAAAACTGAACATTTGCATGAATTTTGTGAACAGGAAGTACAACATTGCAAATCTTTTCCAAGATGTGACATAAACTTTCTGTAATATTGTGAGACCTGTTAACTGTTAGCTACTTTTCATCACTCAACTCCTACAACTCAAAGAAGATTTATTTTCTGTGAAACAATCTCTCCGGTCTTATATTTGATGAGGTTGAAGCACTTCTGACATGTTCTGATCTTGGTCATATTTTACTGAACTGCAGAGCACGAACAAATAGCAAAATGTTAGTGATCAATTTTGTAATAGCCGAGCCCTTCCCGTACCCTAGTTATTGACGAGAAAACAGGCCCTAACCAGATATATAATGTCGGACTCAGCTCGAGTAGCAGAGCTCTAGTAACTAGCTACTGCTTTCTGTTTTACAGAGCAAGGACAGGGAAACAAGCTTACAGTGCTTATATTTGACAAGGACCCATTTTCCATTTTAAGTGGTTGTCCCTGGCCACGATTTTTGGAGTTTATCAAGGTCATAATTGTCATATGACTGTTAGTTTTCATTTATGGCTATACGTGTTAAACACTCGCTATGATTTAGTACCGGCTTCTTCAGCGTAAAAAAAACAGAATGCATCTGTACAAAGCGCCCCATCCAACAACTATCTAACCCATCGCCGACTCCCAGAGAGATTGGGAGGGAGTGGGTGATTGTGAGGCGACTGCTACTAGCACTGCTACGGTACAGAAAGCGAGACTGAGGCTGCAGCATGTGGATAAGGACCAAAGCTCCCTGTTTAAGGGGCTCTCTCTCTCTCAGAACTGAGGAGCTGCAATCAATTGACTGGCAGATTTCCTCAGCCCAAAGAAGGGCAGATTGACATTTTTGGGGTAAACCAGAATTTGTCGGCCCTGTCAAACTTGGAGTGATCAATCTTTCCTCGTATCTAAGAGGCAGCGAGCGCCTATTTGGTTATTGTGCGTTTTGAAGTCTTTTGCATTGTGTGCCACTGTTTATATTAAGGGGTTTTGTGGTTATTCTGTTTGGGAGAACTGTCTGTTGGCTAGTTATTCCCTTTTCTAACCTGCTCAAGCCTTGCCCCCATGCTCCAGTCTGCAGCCAGACGAATGCCAGCCTGTCTAGACAGACTGCATCCACAGAGAATGTCCATGTGTCTAAACTATGGTTGACAAGTCGCCTGGCAAAAAACACCATTAGGGTAGCTAACCACATTCTCACTGGTCTGGCATATGGCTGGCTGGGGTCTCCTCTCTCTGTCCTTTCTTCGTTTTTTCTTTGAGTGACTTTCATTAGTGGTATTTACGTGAAATGTTATTGATTTCACAGAAGCTATGTAATATGCTGGGGGCATTGTTTCTACTTTTGCCCAGTATTTCTAAGCCGGGTCCTAGGGACCCAAAAGAGTGCACATTTTATTTATTTTTCCCCCTAGCACTACACACCTGTTTCCACAAAGGTTTGGTGATGAGTTGGTTAGTGCAGTCAGGTGTGTAGTGCTAGGGCAAAAAACTAAATGTGCACTTCTTTGGGTCCCTAGGACCAGGATAGAGAACCACCGCTCGCTCAACTTCCGGGTTGGAGCGAGCGGTCGCATCTGCACTCGGTCCGCAGGTAGTATTACATTTCATTACATTTCATTATAGTACAACGGTTTGATTTGTCTAATCTTAGCAATTTTTCTTCTTAGCTAGCTACATAGCCGTCTTTGTATCATAGATAATTGCGTAATTATCGTATTTCGTCGTCCTAACGCAGTCTACACCGCCCTGCAGCTAGCTAGCTAGCTAACGTCTACCGTTAGCTAGTCCACCGTCTACCAATTAGCAGCACAACTTACACTCAACTGAACGACTTGATTAGTGTAGTGTTAGCTAGCTACATAGTTGTCTTTGCTGTCTTCGTATCCAAGATAATTGTGTAGTTTAGAGTGTGTAGTTTTAGAGTGATTATCTTAAGTTACCGAGGTTAGCTAGCCAGCTATTCGTCGTCCTTAACGTAACAGAACTTCCGCACTCAACAATCCGGTCGCATTTCGCTTCGCTCCACAGGTAGTATCACATTTTTCATTTCATCACAGTACAACGGCTTGATTTGTTTGATCGTAGCTAGCTACATAGCTAGCTACATAGCCGTCTTTGTATCAAAGATAATTGTGTAGTCTTGAGCGATTTCCTAGGTTAGCTAGCCAGCTATTGTCGTTCTTTTAACGCAATGTAACGTAAATCAACACTGCTAGCTAGCCAGCTAGCCCGAATAGCAGCACAGTAGCACAGTAGAAACCATTACACTCAACTTGATTAGTGTAGTGTCAACAACGCAGACACTGCCAGCTAGCCTACATAGTCAACAACGCAGCCTCTGCCAGCTAGCCTACTTCAGCAGTACTGTATCATTTTAATCATTTTAGTTAATAAGATTCTTGCTACGTAAGCTTAACTTTCTGAACACTCGAGACGTGTAGTCCACTTGTCATTCCAATCTCCTTTGCATTAGCGTAGCCTCTTGTGTAGCCTGTCAACTATGTGTCTGTCTATCCCTGTTCTCTCCTCTCTGCACAGACCATACAAACGCTCCACACCGCGTGGCCGCGGCCACCCTAATCTGGTGGTCCCAGCGCGCACGACCCACGTGGAGTTCCAGGTCTCCTGTAGCCTCTGGAACTGCCGATCTGCGGCCAACAAGGCAGAGTTCATCTCAGCCTATGCCTCCCTCCAGTCCCTCGACTTCTTGGCACTGACGGAAACATGGATCACCACAGACAACACTGCTACTCCTACTGCTCTCTCTTCGTCTGCCCACGTGTTCTCGCACACCCCGAGAGCTTCTGGTCAGCGGGGTGGTGGCACCGGGATCCTCATCTCTCCCAAGTGGTCATTCTCTCTTTCTCCCCTTACCCATCTGTCTATCGCCTCCTTTGAATTCCATGCTGTCACAGTTACCAGCCCTTTCAAGCTTAACATCCTTATCATTTATCGCCCTCCAGGTTCCCTCGGAGAGTTCATCAATGAGCTTGATGCCTTGATAAGCACCTTTCCTGAGGACGGCTCACCTCTCACAGTTCTGGGCGACTTTAACCTCCCCACGTCTACCTTTGACTCATTCCTCTCTGCCTCCTTCTTTCCACTCCTCTTTTGACCTCACCCTCTCACCTTCCCCCCCTACTCACAAGGCAGGAAATACGCTCAACCTCATCTTTACTAGATGCTGTTCTTCCACTAACCTCATTGCAACTCCCCTCCAAGTCTCCGACCACTACCTTGTATCCTTCTCCCTCTCGCTCTCATCCAACACTTCCCACACTGCCCCTACTCGGATTGTATCGCGCCGTCCCAACCTTCGCTCTCTCCCCCGCTACTCTCTCCTCTTCCATCCTATCATCTCTTCCCTCTGCTCAAACCTTCTCCAACCTATCTCCTGATTCTGCCTCCTCAACCCTCCTCTCCTCCCTTTCTGCATCCTTTGACTCTCTATGTCCCCTATCCTCCAGGCCGGCTCGGTCCTCCCCTCCCGCTCCGTGGCTCAACGACTCATTGCGAGCTCACAGAACAGGGCTCCGGGCAGCCGAGCGGAAATGGAGGAAAACTCGCTCCCTGCGGACCTGACATCCTTTCACTCCCTCCTCTCTACATTTTCCTCTTCTCTCTCTGCTGCTAAAGCCTCTTTCTACCACTCTAAATTCCAAGCATCTGCCTCTAACCATAGGAAGCTCTTTGCAACCTTCTCCTCCCTCCTGAATCCTCCTCCCCCTCCCCCTCCTCCCCTCTCTGCAGATGACTTCGTCAACCATTTTGAAAAGAAGGTCGACGACATCCGATCCTCGTTTGCTAAGTCAAACGACACCGCTGGTTCTGCTCACACTGCCCTACCCTGTGCTCTGACCTCTTTCTCCCCCCCTCTCTCCAGATGAAATCTCGCGTCTTGTGACGGCCGGCCGCCCAACAACCTGCCCGCTTGACCCTATCCCTCTCTTTCTCCAGACCATTTCCGGAGACCATCTCCTTACCTCACCTCGCTCATCAACTCATCCCTGACCGCTGGCTACGTCCCTTCCGTCTTCAAGAGAGCGAGAGTTGCACCCCTTCTGAAAAAACCTACACTCGATCCCTCCGATGTCAACAACTACAGACCAGTATCCCTTCTTTCTTTTCTCTCCAAAACTCTTGAACGTGCCGTCCTTGGCCAGCTCTCCCGCTATCTCTCTCAGAATGACCTTCTTGATCCAAATCAGTCAGGTTTCAAGACTAGTCATTCAACTGAGACTGCTCTTCTCTGTATCACGGAGGCGCTCCGCACTGCTAAAGCTAACTCTCTCTCCTCTGCTCTCATCCTTCTAGACCTATCGGCTGCCTTCGATACTGTGAACCATCAGATCCTCCTCTCCACCCTCTCCGAGTTGGGCATCTCCGGCGCGGCCCACGCTTGGATTGCGTCCTACCTGACAGGTCGCTCCTACCAGGTGGCGTGGCGAGAATCCGTCTCCACACCACGTGCTCTCACCACTGGTGTCCCCCAGGGCTCTGTTCTAGGCCCTCTCCTATTCTCGCTATACACCAAGTCACTTGGCTCTGTCATAACCTCACATGGTCTCTCCTATCATTGCTATGCAGACGACACACAATTAATCTTCTCCTTTCCCCCTTCTGATGATCAGGTGGCGAATCGCATGTCTGGCAGACATATCAGTGTGGATGACGGATCACCACCTCAAGCTGAACCTCGGCAAGACGGAGCTGCTCTTCCTCCCGGGGAAGGACTGCCCGTTCCATGATCTCGCCATCACGGTTGACAACTCCATTGTGTCCTCCTCCCAGAGCGCTAAGAACCTTGGCGTGATCCTGGACAACACCCTGTTGTTCTCAACTAACATCAAGGCGGTGGCCCGTTCCTGTAGGTTCATGCTCTACAACATCCGCAGAGTACGACCCTGCCTCACACAGGAAGCGGCGCAGGTCCTAATCCAGGCACTCGTCATCTCCCGTATGGATTACTGCAACTCGCTGTTGGCTGGGCTCCCTGCCTGTGCCATTAAACCCCTACAACTCATCCAGAACGCCGCAGCCCGTCTGGTGTTCAACCTTCCCAAGTTCTCTCACGTCACCCCGCTCCTCCGCTCTCTCCACTGGCTTCCAGTTGAAGCTCGCATCCGCTACAAGACCATGGTGCTTGCCTACGGAGCTGTGAGGGGAACGGCACCTCAGTACCTCCAGGCTCTGATCAGGCCCTACACCCAAACAAGGGCACTGCGTTCATCCACCTCTGGCCTGCTCGCCTCCCTACCACAGTTCCCGCTCAGCCCAGTCAAAACTGTTCGCTGCTCTGGCCCCCAATGGTGGAACAAACTCCCTCACGACGCCAGGACAGCGGAGTCAATCACCACCTTCCGGAGACACCTGAAACCCCACCTCTTTAAGGAATACCTAGGATAGGATAAAGTAATCCCTCTCACCCCCTCCCCCCCCTTAAAAGATTTAGATGCACTACTGTTCCACTGGATGTCATAAGGTGAATGCACCAATTTGTAAGTCGCTCTGGATAAGAGCGTCTGCTAAATGACTTAAATGTAATGTAATGTAAATGCTCTAGACTAATACCTTCCTATATCATATGATATTTAACCCTAGGATATATCACTTCCTCTTAGTTTGGTTCAGGGTTTAAGTCTACATTCAAAGCAACATTTAATTTAATGATTCTTTAATGATTCTCACTGGTTTAATTCAACCGACAATCAATAAATAGGACAAAAAAAGAATCTTGTGTGTAGTGACATCATGAGAATGATCCAATATGTATGGAATTAACATTTTGAAGCATAATTATTGGACAATTTTTCTCGGATGGCTTTTTAAAATATTTTTATACATTTAAAATTGTACCCCTTTCTCCCCAATTTCATGGTATCCAATTGTTTTAGTAGCTACTATCTTGTCTCATCGCTACAACTCCCGTACGGGCTCGGGAGAGACGAACGTTGAAAGTCATGCATCCTCCGATACACAACCCAACCAAGCCGCACTGCTTCTTAACACAGCGCACATCCAACCCGGAAGCCAGCCGCACCACTGTGTCGGAGGAAACACCGTGCACCTGGCAACCTTGGTTAGCGCGCACTGCACCCGGCCTGCCACAGGGGTCGCTGGTGCGCGATGAGTCAAGGATATCCCTACCGGCCAAACCCTCCCTAACCCGGACGACACTGGGCCAATTGTGCGTCGCCCCTCCGGTCCCGGCCGGTTACGGCAGAGCCTGGGCGCGAACCCAGAGTCTCTGGTGGGACAGCTTGCTCTGCAGTACAGCGCCTTTAACCACTGGGCCACCCGGGAGGCCCCTTGGATGGCAAATTGACCATTCAGTGTGGAAATAAGACTCTTTAATTTCCCTGCTGTAGAACAGTATATCGGCAGATGTATCGGTCGGGCTCTATTTTTTTTTATGGGACATTGAGTAAAGTTAAGTTACGTTGGTCCCGTTTACAGAAAGTAAGTAATGTTTCTCCTCTCTAAACAAAAAAGGGTGGGCTGTATGTTGATCCTGCTGCTCTGATTGGATAGAGTGAAGCTGTATTTCTCTGTTCACTCACCTAAGAATTTCACCTGATCACTTTCACTTCTCTGTTTTGGTCCGATCATTCAGACGGCTGCTGCCTTCTGTTAAATCAACTGTTTACGATCAATGTGCATAATATCTAACAAGCGGGGCCAGGGTAAGGGAGAAAAAATATGAAATACCTATGTGTGTTCTGACTGATGGCAAACTTGTCTCCTCAACTTGCAGCGAGCAGACAAGTCAGACACACTCGCCACGCCGCGGCTCATTTGCTGCAGCTTGTGTGGTCTATAAACGTGCAGAGATGGAGGTTTTGCAAACCTACTTAGGCACGTTAATAATTTGATCACAACTATCAATTTCCCGAGTATGGCCATGTCTGCACACCCCTAGCTAACACACTGATAGTTGAGTGGCTCTCTGCTCCAGTTTGTTGGCGGTTAACTTCCCGTAAAGCTGTGGAATGCTGGGACTCCTCACTCCCCTCTGGCACTGTGTGAGTGGCCCACCCAAATCTCATCACTGAAAAGGGATTGCTTCCTGTTTTTGTTTCACACCAGTCTCCAGATCTCGTCCCCCACCATCTTCCATCTTGTTTTCTCCCTCCTTTTCCTCCGCTTCGGCATCCTAGGTCACATGCCCCTTCCTGTGCACTTGTCTGACCCTCCTTCACCCCCCCCCCCCCCCCCTTTACACACCTATCTCTACGCTCTCTCAATGAAGATGAACAGTCCCAGTGCTTGACACTGCTACAGTGTGGGGCGGCAGGGTGGCCTAGTGGTTAGAGCGTTGGACTAGTAACGTTGCAAGTTCAAATCCCCGCGCTGACAAGGTACACATCTGTCATTCTGCCCCTGAACAGGCAGTTAACCCACTGTTCCTAGGCCGTCATTGAAAATAAGAATTTGTTCTTAACTGACTTGCCTAGTTAAATAAAGGTAAAATAAATAAATACAGTGTCTGGACTGTAGCAGGTCAGCATAGGGCTTTGAGAAGTTGAGGCCATTTCCCAGCCGCCTTTTGTCTACTGTAGAGTCTGGCCAGGCTGAGGAGCGGGTTAGGTGGGACAAATCTTTTCAGATATGACATGGGTGATGCTCATGTGAAGTACTGTAATGTTGGACATGTCTGGGCTCTGAAACTGAACTGGAGGTGTTTTTGAATTTAAACACTTTTAGCACTGTGATCACTGTAGTGCTTTGACTAAAGATACTTTAAAACTTGTTTTTGTTTTGCATCCTTCCTCCATTGCAGTCTGTTAGGAGCAAGAGTGAGGAGGAGGAGAAGGAGGATGGGGTGAGGAAGGGTCTTCTCCTGATTCATGGAGCCCCTTACAATGAATGCCGAAATAGTAAAAATCCCTAGAGCATATAGGCGAGAAGGCCTCGCTAGCTAGAGACTGAACAGTCTGGACTTCCTCTTCTGGAGCTTTGGGGCGCCTCCTGACAGGATCTTGGCAGCTGGAAACATAAACAAATTCTCTGTGCCGTTCTAGAGTGGCGGCTTGCCGAGCCTCTCCCTGTTACCATACATGCACAGCTCAGCGTGGGCCAGCTGTGAAGAATAACAAGCTCTTAAACGGCTATGTGCCCCCCTCAAGGCCTTAAATGGTGGCTATACCACTTCCACAGACCACCGTGTCATAGACTACAATACAACACAGATTACAGAAGCGCTGTACTGCAGCCTTGTTTCAGTCTGATGCGTGTTGCTGTCCAGCCAGTAGACGTCTGCTGCGATTACGAACAACAGGGCAAAACTCAGCCCGGATGAGGGAAACCACAGTATAAGGGACCCAAAATTGAATTATTTATTTCAAAATAAATAAAAAATTGCAGAGCCAGCAAAGAAGTGAAATAGGGGGAAAAAAATCAGCAATGTTTCATTCTGGGGATGTGGAGCGAGGAAGTCCAGGCCCTGTAATCCATTATGGAAGAAAGAGCCCCTAGTTCCACACCATATCTGCTCTCTCACTCTCCACTTAGCACGGTTTTGTGTGTGAGCGCTAGTGCCCTGGTCATTGGCCAAACCCAAGAACCCAGATCGCTGCAACAGAGGGCCCACAACCACACTACTAAAGGGCGGGGAGACAGAAGTTGTTATATAGTGCTGTGGACGGCCAAGCCAAAAAGGATCGATCTCTATAGCCATGGGAGCCCAGCAGCACTTCAGCAGAGGGAGGGGGGGGAGAGTCAGCTAGCTAGATCTTTTGATCAGCTGAAGGTTTTTAGATGGGGATACAGCGCCGGGGCCCTGCCTTGGCAGCCCAGTGCAAAAACTGGTAAAGTCATTTGCCCTGCTTTTTAATAGTCACTGCGTCTCCACAACATCATTCAAACTCACAATTTTCATCCAGCTCCTAATGATTATGGCAAGATATGTGGTGGAGAAGGAGGGGGGGGGGGATAGGGAGGTATTATATTTGAGTGAATCTTGGTAAGTTGCTGGTCTCTTTTCTATGCTGCTGGAGCAGGGCTGGACTGAACAGCCAGCTACACATCCTGCCTACATTTGTTTAATTTGCTGGCCTATTGAGAGGGCCTGCAGATCTCAAATAACCTGATAGATATCAAATGTTATTGGTCACATAGACATTTTGAAGAGGTAATGGGGGGTGTAGTGAAATGCTATGTTTTCAATCTTAGATTCCTGATGATGGTGACAGGTTTTTAAATGTCAAGTAACAAACTAAAAGGGTTTGATCATATGTTAACTTTATCTTAATTTTTAAAGTCTCCTAACAAATGACAAAGGCTACATAGTATTGTGAATTGGCACAGACACTAAACTTGTTTTTAAAGCTACAATATCTAACTTTTTGGGCGACCTGACCCAATTCACATAGAAATTTGAGTTATAGATGTTTTTATTATCTTTGAAAGCAAGTCTAAGAACCGGTATATCTGTTCTATGTGTGCTATTTCTATGCTTGACGTTCTGAAGTTTCGTTTTTGTGTCTTTCGATTTTATACACCAGCTTCAAACAGCTGAAATATAAATCATTTTTGGCTATGGAAAATGTTTCACAGCGGTTTAGATGGTACAATGATTCTCGACACGACGACTGCTTGTTTCGTTACATAAACTGAAATTAGGCAAACAATTCGAATTTTTGCAACCAGGAAATGTCAGTGATTTCTGTATAGTTCATCCTTAAAACGAGCAATTACTTATGTCATTGCCACACATTTTGTAATACAGTAATACGTCTTCCTCTGCGCTCCGAATGTGACAAGACAGAGGAATTCACCGTTCCCTGACTGTGTGCAGTGGGAGTGTCTAGCAGATCCTTAGGATCAAGCTGTTCCACTGACAGAGCAGGGCCCAGACAGTGGTGACCAAGCAAAGCACAGGAGGAAGATGTCTCAACACAGCAGGGGGGGGGGGGGAGAGAACTCAGCTCTGAGGTTCCCTGTTGTAGAGAAGACTGGAAGTGGAGGAAGCAAGAGTTGAAATGGGGATAGACTGCCAGAGAACGAGGGGGAAAAGCAAGGGTGTAAACAAGAGGAGTGACGAGGCCCCGGTGTGGTGGTGTTGCCTGCTTCAGTGTCGGAAAAGCTCCAGTAGACAAGGGAGGTAGAGACAGCGTGGAAGGCAACAGTTGTAGTTAGGCCTACTCCGCACATCTCCCGTAATGGCCGCCCATAGATCTCCGGCCCTCCTTGTCCACACTCAATTCCGATCGATGCACACCTCGCAAAGAGTCTCTGGAGGGTACTTCAACATCCTGCTGTGTGTGTGTGTGTGTGTCTGCTGTTCAATGTGTGCTCACTGTGATGTTTGTGTGCAGGCACGTGTGATTGCATGTATCGAACAATCACGTTAACAGACCTTGGCTGTATTGGAAAGGCATGCAACAGTCAATAGTGGCAGAGCAAATAAAGCTTAACACAAAAAAGGTGCCGTCACACTTACTACAAACTTTATCACATGAAGACATTACTGGAGCGAATAAGACACACCGAAACCATTTCACAGTCCACATTATTTCACATCCATTCAAAAAACAGAGGGTAAACAGCAACTCTTAAAAAGATGAATCAATCGCGAAGCCACATGAAACGGTGCTTCTTATTGTTAACAGTTGATTTATTGAAGGTATTTGATGCAATGTTTACTCTAATTTGTTTCGTCACTGAGCAAATTTCAGGTCTGCAGAGCGCAAACATGAAAGTTGTGAAAATTCTGTGCAACTTCGAGTGCGCATTTACTAACACTGAGACTACCTGCTTTAAGTTGTAGTTTCAGACAGTGGTCAAGTAGGCTACTGTGGCTATTTTTATCATAATGTGGGCCTACCCGAGTGGCCTACCATCAAAAACAATGGAGAAAATGCATCCCATAACATTTTAACATGGAAATAGCTGTTCTATCACTCAGCCTACAGTACCAGCCAATGTGTGGTGTTCATTGTAGGCCTACTGTACATTCCATAACACTTTTGAAAAAAACATGCAGGGCTTGACATTAACCTGTTTATCCACTTGTCCTTCAGACAAGGAAGTGACTGAATGTTTTGTTTGCTGCAGGAAACTACTTTACAAAATAAAATGCTTTGTTATTCTCATACCATTATTACAGAGAATCAGACAATTTATGCTACCCTCTAGCTATTGGCTACTTAGCTTATTCACGCCTGTCTGAAAATATAACGCTACCCCCTTGAGACAAAAAAAAAGCTGTTTACGGGCCTCCCGATGGGCGCAGCGGTCTAAGGCGTCACTACAGACCCGGGTTCGATCCCGGGCTGTGTCACAACCAGCCGTGACTGGGAGTCACATAGGGCGGCCACAATTGTCCAGCATCGTCCGGGTTAGGGGAGGGTTTGGCCGGGGGCGCTTTACTTTTCTCATCGCGCTCTAGCGACTCCTTGTGGCAGGCCGGGCACCTGCAGGCTGACTTCCGGTGTTTCCTCCGACGCATTGGTGTGGCTGGCAGGCGGGTGTTAAGTGCAGTTTGGTAGGTCATGTTTCGGAGACTTAAAAAAATGTAAGCCTATGTAACATTAACCAAATTAAAAGCAGGACTGTAGCAATGAGGTTTGTGCAGTAAGCTATAAGCCCAATACATTATCACTGACTTGTTTCAGGGAACTAGGGGTATGTTGCGTGTCAGTACTTCACAGGAGTGCCATTTGAACATACACTCAAAACATTTTTTTTGTGTGTGTGTGTGTGTGTATATATATATATATATATATATATAATTTTTTAACTTTCTCAAATGCATGTGCTGGACTTGCCGAGAGATGAGTTTGGATTGGTCTGTCATGTAGCACTTCTGTCCATAACATGAGCTGGTCAGTAGGTAATCCTCTAACACAGATTATTTTTTTAAGGATATTGAGCCGGTTGGTCATATATTGGCTTTGCTTGAATTGCCCTGCAAATGCATTCTTTATGCCATTTTGTAAAATTAAATTTAACAAATTGAGTTAGGCTATATGGTCACCGGTAATAGATCCATTGTTGTATTACTTGTGAGGCACAGCTGAGTGAGCAAACATTTTTCAATAAATAGCTTTTCATTTTTTTACTGGGCTAATGGTGCCTGCATCTGATGGTCAGTCTCAACGAGGGAGAGGGCAGCAGACTGACGGTCCGCCTCTCAACTCAACATCCCTCCACTCTCCCTTTCCTCCACTTAAACTGACCAAAAAGGGACACAGTCTTCCAACTGATGGCGAAAGTCAAGTCGCACCGCATTATTCGCACGTGCACAAATTCATGTTAAACCTATGAACAGAGAATGTGAAATATTCCTTGATTTATAATAAAATGCCTGCCGCTAAAATAACACAAGCTTATAGATACTTTTCTGCTCATTCATTACTGCTGCAGTGCTTGTTGTAGCGCTGAGTGGAAATAGGAAGAATGTGAATTTCATGGCTTATAAAAGGGTTGAATAGAATGTGTTGACACTGCTGAGTAAACTCAAACATGAACTCACTCATAAACAGCAGCTCTTTGCTGTATTCATTGACATATTATTGTCTCTAGTCATGGTTTTGAAATTTCACAGTATCAACTTTGATGTAGCTTTCTTTTATACCTGCTACGTTACTGCAGACACTTATTTATTTATTATTTAACCAGGTAGGCTAGTTGGGAACAAGTTCTCATTTACAACTGCGACCTGGCCAAGATAAAGCAAAGCAGTTCGACACATACAATAAGTTACACATGGAATAAACAAACAGTAGAAAAAAGTCTATACATTGTGTGCAAATGAGATAAGAAGGGAGGTAGGGCAATACATACGCCATGGTGGTGAAGTAATTACAATATAGCAGGTAAACACTGGAGTGATAGATGTGCAGAAGATTAATGTGCAAATAGAGATACTGGGGTGCAAAGGAGCAAGATAAATAAATGCAGTATGGGGATGAGGGAGTTGGATGGGCTATTTACAGATGGGCTCTGTACAGGTGCAGTGATCTGTGAGCTGGTGCTTAAAGCTAGTGAGGGAGATATGAGTCTCCAGCTTCAGTGATATTTGCAGTTCCTTCCAGTCATTGGCAGCAGAGAACTGTAAGGAAAGGCTGCCAAAGGAGGAATTTGCTTTGGGGGTGACCAGTGAAATATACCTGCTAGAGCGAGTGCTACGGGTGGGTGCTGCTATGGTGGCCAGTGAGCTGAGATAAGACTGGGCTTTACTTAGCAAAGACTTGTAGGTGACCTGGAGCCAGTGGGTTTGGCGATGAATATGAAGCGAGGGCCAGCCAATGAGAGTACAGGTCGCAGTGGGTAGTATATGGGGCTTTGGTGACAAATGACATTGCCGAAGTCGAGGATTGGTAGGATGGTCAGTTTTACAGGGGTATGTTTGTTAGCATGAGTGAAGGATGCTTTGTTTTGCGAAATAGGAAGAAGATTCTAGATTTAATTTTGGATTGGAGATGCTTAATGTGAGTCTGGAAGGAGAGTTTACAGTCTAACCAGACACCTAGGTATTTGTAGTTGTCCACATTTTCTAGGTCAGAACTGTCCAGAGTAGTGATGCTGGACGGGCGGGCAGGTGCGGGCAGCGATCAGTTGAAGAGCATGCATTTAGTTTTACTTGCATTTGGAGGCCACGGAAGGAGAGTTGTCTGGCATTGAAGCTTGTCTGGAGGTTTGTTAACTTCTTGAGTGTACACTTATCGATGGCGCCTTATCGATGGCGGTTATATTGTTTAGGACCTTGAGCTTGGCTGAGGTGCACCCATGACCAGCTCTGAAACCAGATTGCATAGTAGAGAAGGTACAGTGGGTTTCGAAATGGTCTGTAATCTGTTTGTTAACTTGGCTTTCGAAGACCTCAGAGGCAGGGTAGGATAGATATAGGTCTGTAGCAGTTTGGGTCTAGAGTGTCACCCCCTTTCAAGAGGGGGATGACCGCGGCAGCTTTCCAATCTTTGGGAATCTCAGACGATACGAAAGAGGTGATCTGAGCCATTCGATTGGCCAGCAGTTGGCCAGATTTGTTCTCCGTGCCTGCCGTGAAGGCAGAGTTTATACCTTTAGACAAAATGGCAACAGTTCACCTACCCGGCGCGCAGGGCAGATGAATCGGCTGCCCCTACCGCCAAGAGCCTGAGACTAATTAAAATAGGAACAAGACCTCTGTTTTTTTTTACAGAAATGTTTTGCGATCGACTAGGAATGCCTTGGAGATCAACCGGTTGGTGCTCTTGCCTGCGGTCTTGGGGGAATACTATGCATCCGCGCACGGGCGCAGTATAGAGGGTACATTGCTCCCACCTCCCCCACCTCCGTTCCTCCTTGCTCAGAGCGAGTCCACCCTTCTGGTCTCTTCCCCTCTTCTCTTCCCTTTTGTCTCATCTGGTTCTGTGTTTTTGTTAGGCCACTTGATTAATGATGACAAAGACCCCGATAGAGCAGAGCTAATGTAAATAAAAATGCAAGTGCTTCGAATAGCCACGAGAGGAGAAATTGATGACTGGGCTTCCTCTGCTGTATTAGTCCTATGTACATTTATATAGCCCTTACTCGTGTGGAGTCAAGTCAACATTCTGGGGGGGGGGGCAGCATTGACGCAACTGTAATTGCCTTCCTTTCCAAGGTCTACATGCTTTTCCAGGAAATATCCAACTAATCACAAGCATGTGCTCTGCTCTTACAGCTTTCAAATGCGTGTGTGTAATGTACTACATGAAGAAAAGGAAAATGGGGAACAATGCTGCCAGAGGGTGTGATATACACTGAAATGTGTGCAGTAGTATAATAGTAGTTGTCACCAGTCGGCATCCTTTAACTTTTATAGGCTATACTTGTTTCCCTCCGTTCGGCTTGTAGATGTTTTTACCGCGTCGGACAGCGTATTTACTCATCGTCACCGCTTTACTCTCCCATGTGCCTCTTTTTGGCTGAATCGATGACTCTATACAGGCAAGGGTGAAGGTACGACCGCTATTTTTATCCCTTCTATTTCATCCCCCTGTCCAAATCTCTACTGATGTGTCCTCGGCACTGAGCTCTTTCCCTCTTTTCCACAGGGGGTGTCTGTTCTGTGACCCCCCCCCCCCCCCCCCCCTCCCTCCCTCCACTTCTCACCCTTGTCCGATTTGCGTTAGTATCAGATTTTATGTATGCACCTTGTGCCTTTTAATTGCAGTCCTCTGTTTTGTGTACATTGCATAAACACCTGCTGCCATGGCTAGGGGTGTACCCTCTCCTCTCCTGCCTCCTCTGTTCCTTGGCAGCAATCCAGGTCATCCCTGCAATCCTCCCTCCTCCCCTGTTCCCGAAAACTTGAATCTGCTCAGTTGCGCTGTCTCTGTCTCTCTCTCTCTGTGTCATTAGCTGCCAAAGAGTCTGTTCTTCCAGGCAAAGTTTCACTTGACTGAGCATGCTACTTGCAGTAGCAGGGGCTTGGTATATTATTACCACAAAGCTGTTACAAACAGTATAAACTAGCCTCTTTCCTCAGGAGCCTGGTGTGAACACAGTGCAGGAAGCCTCTTAACAACACCCACACCACTCAACCACTCTCTTCCTGGGTATTTTGGGCACTCAACCTTTGCGGTCCGAGGTGAAGAATGCACTGTGGCGGATGTTCTGTCTTCCTCACTGTGTTTGTGTGTGACAGTCAGAGGCCTATTTGGATTGGCTCAGGTTTCAGGGTTAGCACATGTGCTGGAATGGGCCTCTGCCTCATTTGCACCCTGACCCCCAGGGGTCATCGTCCATAACCACATGAAACATGAATGTCACTTGCCCTCCTGCTAAAGCTATTTGTCTTCTCCTAGGTAATTTGTCCACATCCAAAATCCCCACCTGCTTCAGGCTGACAGTCTTTCTACCTCAAAAAGCAAAAAAAGAGGATTTCGACTCCACAAATTGTTCTGAAATCATCATCTGTTAGAAACTAATTTTGTTGAAATATAATTTCATCTCTGAGAAATGAAGCTAATTGATTACACACAAATTGGTAATTTTTGTATTTTTACTTATAGGATTCATATACTATTCATTAATATAATACCTATTTGATTTGGACCAACTTTTTCTTTATTTTCTGACAATGAGTTCGACTTGAGGAATCCTAATAAATGGCCAAAAGCCACCCAGTGATCCCCCAGTGTAACAGTATAGCTTCCGTCCCTCTCCTCGCCCCTACCTGGGCTCGAACCAGGAACACATAGACAACAGCCACACACGAAGCAGCGTTACCCATCGATCCACAAAAGCCGTGGCCCTTGCAGAGCAAGGGGAATAACTACTCCAAGTCTCAGAGCGAGTGACGTTTGAAATGCTATTAGTGCACATCCAGCTAACTAGCTAACCATTTCACATCGGTTACACCAGCCATTTGGCTGATAGGCTTGAAGTCTTAAACAGCGCTGTGCTTGCGAAGAGCTGCTGGCAAATGCTTACGAGCCTGCTGTTGCCTGCTCTATCAAATCATAGACTTAATTATAACATAATAACACACAGAAATACGAGCCTTTGGTCATATGGTCGAATCCGGAAACTATCATTTCGAAGAAAAATAAAGTTTATTATTTCAGCGAAATACGGAACTGTTCCGTATTTTATCTAACGCGTGGCATCCATCAGTCTAAATATTGCTGTTACATTGCACAACCTTCAATGTTATGTCATAATTATGTAAAAATCTGGCAAATTAGTTCGCAATGAGCCAGGCTGCTCAAACTGTTGCATATACCCTGACTCTGCGTGCAATGAACGCAAGAGAAATGACACAATTTCACCTAGTTAATATTGCCTGCTAACCTGGATTTCTTTTAGCTAAATATGCAGGTTTAAAAATATATACTTCTGTGTATTGATTTTAAGAAAGGCATTGATGTTTATGGTTAGGTACAGTCGTCCAACGATTGTGCTTTTTTCGCAAATGTGCTTTTGTTAAATCATCCCCCAGCGTTGCATCGATTATATGCAATGCAGGACACGCTAGATAAACGAGTAATATCATCAACCGTGTGTAGTTATAACTAGTGATTATGATTGATTGTTTTTTATAAGATACGTTTAATGCTAGCTAGCAACTTACCTTGGCTTCTAATGCATTTGCTTAACAGGCCGGCTCCTCATGGAGTGCAATGAGGCAGGTGGTTAATGTTGGACTAGTTAACTGTAATGTTGCAAGATTGGATCCCCCGAGCTGACAAGGTGAAAATCTGTCGTTCTGCTCCTGAACAAGGCAGTTAACCCACCGTTCCTAGGCCGTCATTGAAACTAAGAATGTGTTCTTAACTGACTTGCCTAGTTAAATAAATAAAGGTGTGTGTATATAAAAAAAAAAATCTCGCAAAATCTGCGCCCAAAAATACCGATTTCCGATTTGTTATGAAAACTTGAAATCGGCCATTCCGATTAATCGGTCGACCTCTAATAACGACCCACATGCACGAGCGTATACGCATGCGCGCACACAACCTCCCCCTAATCCGAAGATGAACTCAACCGCTCCACTTCAAACCGCATCAGCGGAGCAGGGGAGCTCATTCCACCATCCCTCCTTATCATCCATCAGAAACAAAGAGATCTTGACGCTCGACAGTTATCTACTCCCAAACCCTGATTCTACACTCTACAGGCGTTTTTTTTTAAATGTCAGTGTCTTTTGACGCATCCCCAAAGTCATTACTATAGTGAATGATTGTCCAAATGATCAATGTGGTCAGTTAACCTTTGACTCTCTGACCTTAACTTGATTCATGTGGTCATCTAAAGATGAATGTGGGCAACAGACAGATGCAGCTGCACTCACATGTAGTAGCAGCCTACTCATTGGTAGTAGTTGCAAGCCTAGTCTCACCACAAACACACAGGGTGTAAAACAGCCTCATGGATTTTTATTAATAAACATACCAGGTATCATCCCTCCTTCTACATTCAATAGCCTTTATTCGAGTACAAAATAGTTGGTTAAACCATTAAGCTACAGTGAATTGGGAAAGTGTTCAGACTCCTTTACTTCCTTCCACATTTTGTTACAGCCTTACTCTAAAATGGATTAAATTGTTTTTTCCCCTTATCAGTATACACAAAACAGGTTTTTAGAAATTTTTGCTAATTTATTAAAAATAAACTAAGTATTCAAGTAACATAAGTATTCAGACCCTCTACTCTACTTTGTTGAAGCACTTTTGGCAGTGATTACAGCCTCGAGTCTTCTTGGGTATGATGCTAAGTTTGGCACACCTGTATTTGGGGAGTTTCTCCCATTCCTCTCTGCAGATCCTCGCAAGCTCTGTCAGGTTGGATGGGGAGCGTTGCTGCACAGCTATTTTCAGTTCTCTCCAGAGACGTTTGATCGGGTTCCATGCCTGGGCTCTGGCTGGGCCACTCAAGGACATTGTCCCAAAGCCACTCCTGCATTGTCTTGGCTGTGTGCTTAGGGTCATTGTCCTGTTGGAAAATGAACCTTCACCCGGGTCTGAGGTCCTGAGTGCTCTGGAGCAGGTTTTCATCAAGGAGCTCTGTACTTTGCTCCGTTCATCTTTTCCTTGATCCTCACTAGTCTCCCAGTCCCTGCCGCTGAAAAACATCCCCACAGCATGATGCTGCTGCCACCGTAGGGGTGGTGCCAGGTTTCCTCCAGATGTGACCCTTGGCATTCAGGCCAAAGAGTTCAATCTTGGTTTCATCAGACCAGAGAATCTTGTTTCTCATGGTCTGTCTCTGAGAGTCCTTTAAGTGCCTTATGGCAAACTCAAAGCGTGCTGTCATGTGCCTTTTACTGAGTAGTGGCTTCAGTCTGGCCAGTCTACCATAATGGCCTGATTGTTGGAGTGCTACAGAGATGGTTGTCCTTCTGGAATTTTCTCCCATCTCCACAGAGGAACGCGGGAGCTCTGTCAGAGTGAACATCGGCTTCTTGGTCACCTCCCTGAACAAGGCCCTTCTCCCCCTATTGCTCAGTTTGGCCGGGCAGCCAGCTCTAGGAAGAGTCTTGGTGGTTCCAAACCTCTTCCATTTAAGAACGATGGAGGCCACTGTGTTCTTGGGGACCTTCAATGCTGCAGAAATGTTTTGGTACCATTTAGATCTGTGTCTCATAACAATCCTGTCTCGGAGGTCTACTGACAGTTCCTTCAACCTCATGGCTTGGTTTTTTTGCTCCGACGTGCACTGTCAACGTGTGTGTGTGTGTTCCTTTCCAAATCATGTCCAATCAATTGAATTTACCACAGGTGGACTCCAATCAGTTGTAGAAACATCTCAATGATGATCAATGGAAACAGGATGCACCTGAACTCAATTTCAAGTCTCAAAGTAAAGGGTCTGAATGCTTATGTAGATCAGGTATTTCTGTTTTTTAAATTATTTTCTGTTTTGTTATTTTTACCACCCTTTTTCTCCCTAATTTCGATCATGTCTCATTGCTGCAACTCCCCAACGGGCTCGGGAGAGGAGACGGTGGAGTCACACGTCCTCCAAAACATGACCCGCCTAAACGCACTCCTTAACACCCGCCAGCTTAACCCGGAAGCCTGCCGCACCAGTGTGCCGGAGGAAACAACACTTTTCAACTGGCTTCTGGGGTCAGCATGCAGGAACCCTCTCTGCCACAAGGGGTCGCTAGGGCGCGATGAGCTAAGTCAAGACCCCCTGGCCAAACCCTCCCCTAACCTGAACGACGCTGGGCCTATTGTGCACTGTCCTTTGGAACTCCCGCCCATGGCTGGTTGTGGCATAGCCCGGGATTGAACCCTGGTCTGTAATAACACCTAGCACTGCAATGCAGTGCCTTCGACTGATGCTCCACTTGGGAGCATGTTTTCTTTTTTTAACAACCTGTTTTTGCGTTGTCATTATAGGGTATTGTGTGTAGATTGCTGGAACGTAACAATGTGGAAAAAGTCGAGGGGTCTGAATACTATACTGAGTGGTTGTTTACAGGAAGTGGTCAGGTGCACGTCTCATTGATAAATGAACAGGGAAGCGTCCTCTAATGATGGTGTACACCCGGCAATGCCACGTATTGATTGAAAGATTGAATGCGCCTCTCAAGGGCCTTTCCAACAAGAAGCATCACTCCAGCACTGTTTCTTTTCCTGCCCTTTGTTTTTACGTTCCCCTCTTTTATTTATCTTCGACTTCCACACAAGCTTCTGGAAGGGGAAAAAGGAACACATTCATCACCGGGGGATGCCGATAGAGAGAGTGTGGGTAATATGAATGAAGAGTGATAATAGATGAGTAGACATCACACAGCAGTCAGAGATGGAAGTGCTTGCTAGAGTACTTAGTTTAAAATGGAGCGGTTCATTTTTCATTTAATTCTTTCGAAATTAGTGGTTTAGATAAGTCATTGACATTGTGTAGTTGTATAGCTGGGTAGGGGTACATTTTTAATACATTTCAGTCAATTCAGGAATTTTTTAGCTGTACTCTTAATGACTTCCATGTGTAGTTCAACTAAGAATGTATTAAGAATTGAATTAAACTCTGCTGTATGCCTATACTGCATGGTTTCCGTCAGGAAAATGTGGCACCGGACATTTACCGAACATTTGAGAAATTTACCGGACCCATTTGCTTTGGGTGCGTATCCTGATTAGGGCGTCCACCCATGGTGCTCAGAATGACAGAAATCACATTTTTGAATATGATCATTCATAATTAGCAGAGCATGCAAGTCGAGGATGCAACAATGGTTTGCTGTCCTTGGTGAATCCCGATGTGCACTTTAAACATGATTTAACTGTCCACATTTACTTTTCCTCAGCCAACAAGACGAGTAACGAACAGTAAAATCACTAGCCTTTGTCCATCTAGTAGTAAAGGTTAGGCTACTTATTCTATTGGTCAGCTTGTCGAGAAATGGCCTATTCCAAACAGACTTTGGGAACGTTTAGCTTAATGTTAATCAACTATTATTTCTTCACATTGTAAGTGCAGCAATGCACAAAAGGCAGTAGGCTAGGCGTAAATGTTTGTTCCATAATGCAATTAGTGGGAAAACACTCATGTGACAGATTAACATTTTCAATATAAGTTTTTAAAGAGAGGAGATCTAATAGGCTAAAAACCAGTATTTTGCAATGGGATTTCTTTCTTCTCCCGGACAATTGACTGGCGCCAATTTTATTTACCAGCTTTTCAACAAACAAGAAAATCATCAGGCTAATGGAAACTCTGCTATAATGCAATGTGATCTTCATTTGTCAGTCTGTTTTTATGTACATTTTTATCTGCTCCAAGTCCTTTTGAAATGATTAATAGTTTCTCCCTCTTCTCCTGTTATACCCATGTAGAGATGATTGTGTCAAGGGACCAGAGGTTAATTGCTCTTTTCTTAAAGACATTTTAGAAATACATTTTATTTATTTTTGGGGGGTTCTTTGTCAGACCACTTCTCAAGCTGAGCTCATGGAAAACACTTGATGTACTTTGTTGAGTAGTTCAGGGAAGGCTAGTTTGGTCTAATGTTTTTCAATGGGCGGAGCCTATTCATGTGGCTGTGGCGCTGCCGCTTCGGAGCTGGGAAGCAGGCCCTGACAAACTCAACCCCGGCATCATCTGTTTGGATGAGAGCCGTCGGCGCCTGTCGCATAGCTCAGGGTGAGGTGTCACCTGGAAAATGTCCTGCGACGCATCCAGATCTCCACGGGAAGAGAAGGGGTGGGGGAAGCCGACAGTGAGAGAAATTAACCTCTGGGCTCCTCTTTATTTCACCTTTTATTTAACCAGGAAGGTCAGTTGAGAACAAGTTCTCATTTACAACTGCGACCTGGCCAAGATAAAGCAAAGCAGTGTGAGAAAAAAAACGAGTTACATATAGACAAATGTATAGTCAATAACACAATAGAAAAATATATGTACAGTGTGTGTAAATGTAGGGAGGTAAGGAAATAAATGGGCCATAGAGATGAAATAATTACAATATAGCATTAACACGAGCGATAGCTGTGCAAGTAGAGATACTGGGGTGCAGAAGAGCAAGAGGATAAGTAACAATATGGGGATGTGCTATTTACAGATTGGCTGTGTACAAGTACAGTGATCGGTAAGCTGCTCTGACCGCTGACGCTTAGTGAGAGGGAGATATAAGTCTCCAGCTTCAGAGATTTTTGCATTTCGTTCCAGTCATTGGCAGCAGAGAACTGGAAGGAAATGTGGCCAAAGGAAGTGTTGGCTTTGGGGATGACCAGTGAAATATACCTGCTGGAGCGTGTGCTATCGGTGGGTGTTGCTATGGTGACCAGTGAGTTGAGACAAGGCAGGGCTTTACCTAGCAATGACTTATAGATGACCTGGAGCCAGTGGGTTTGGCGACGGATATGTAGTGCGGGCCAGCCAACGAGAGCATACAGGTTGCAGTGGTGGGTAGTATATGGGGCTTTAGTGACAAAACAGATGGCGCTGTGATAGATTACATCTCGTTTCTTGAGTAGTGTTAGAGGCTATTTTGTAAATGACATCACCAAAGTCCAGGATCGGTAGGATAGTCAGTTTTACGAGGGTATGTTTGTCAGCATGAGTGAAGGAGGCTTTGTTGCAAAATAGGAAGCCAATTTTGGTTTGGAGATGCTAATGTGAGTCTGGAAGGAGAGTTTAGTCTAACCAGACACCTAGGTAGTTGTCCACATATTCTAAGTCAGAACCGTCCAGAGTAGTGATTCTAGGCGGGCTGGTGCAGGCAACAATCGGTTGAAGAGCATGCATTTAGTTTAACTAGCATTTTAAAAGCAGTTCGAGGCCATGGAAGGAGTGTGGTATGGCATTGAAGCTCGTTTGGATGTTAGTTAAGTGTCCAAAGAAGGGCCAGATGAATACAGAATGGTGTCGTCTGCGTAGAGGTGCAGCAAGAGCAAAATCATTAATATATACAGAGAAAAGGGTCAGCCTGAGAAATGAACCCTGTGGCACCCCCATAGAGACTGCCAGAGGTCCAGACAACAGGCCCACCGATTTGACACTGAAATCTATCTGAGAAGTAGTTGGTGAACCAGGCGAGGCAGTCACATGGCGGTTATGATGTCGTTTAGGACCTTAAGTGTGGCTGACGTGCACCCATGACTAGCTCGGATACCAGATTTGGGGTTGTACCTGGTAGGTTCCGTGATGATTTGCGTGAGATTGACGGCATCTAGCTTAGATTGTAGGACAGCTGGGGTGTTAAGCATGACCCGGTTTAGGTCACTTAACAGTATAAACTCTGAAGATAGATGGGGAGCAATCAATTCACATATGGTTTTCAGGATTTATGGTGGCCTTCCTATGCCAGGATCCAGACATGGCTAGGACATCATGGTTGGCGCGGTGTGCTAAAGCAATGAATAAAACAAAGTTAGGGAGGAGGCTTCTAATGTTAACATGCATGAAACCAAGGCTTTTACGGTTACAGAACTCAACAAAAGAGAGCACCTGGGGAATGGGCGGTGTGCACGTGGGCTGCAAGGCCTGGGTTAACCTCTACATCACCAGAGGAACGGAGGAGGAGGAGGATAAGGGGTACGGCTGAAAGCTATGCGAACTGGTCGTCTAGTGGGTTCGGAACAGGGTAAATGGAGCCGATTTCTGGGCGCGGAAGAATAGATTGAAGGCTTAATGTACAGACAAGGTTATGGTAGGATGTGAGTACAGTGGAGGTAAACATAGTCTCTCCCTCTACTTTATCTATCACTTATCACTTTCTCACTTTTTTGGGGGGGAGGGTTGCTGTGTGATTCCAGTTTTACCAGTGAGTACAAAGGAGTTTCTGTTGTCCAGTTGTTTCATCAGAACAAAGCATGGGTCCTGTAGCATACAGTAATAGGCTCAGGACCAGGACTCGAGTCTGACTCAAGTCCTGGATTTCATGACTTGTAATTTGACTAAGACTCTACCATTGGCGACTCGGATTGGACTCTCCTCCTCGCTTTCACTTGGACTGGATAGGCAATGATAAGCAGAATATGAGCATCACTAGATGCTAACCAGTCACCGTCCTTCTTGTTAGCTACTCTTATCCTGGTTAAGAAACACATTTTAAAACAATGGCAGTTAGTTTTATAGTCAAACTGTCTAGCTATATTTCTCTCTCCCCCTTGAGTATAGCAAAGTAGGCTGTCTTTGAATTTGCCATCTCGCTCAACCCTCCCACTTTCCCTACTGTATCCCATAGCCAGGTTCAGACAAGCCTCCCTCTTTTCTACAGAGGAAACGTCTTGTTTCTAGTCCAAACTGTTCAGACGTTATGACTCATATTACCTATGTTTACTTTTGAGGCACCCGTTTTCCATTCATTAACCATATCGTGGCCCGTTCTACAACTAGGCTGCTCTGATTTAGGCCATAGGGACTCGTGACTCGAACATTGGTGACTCAAGCACAGGGGACTCGGACTCTAGGTTTAGGCTCCAATTTAGTGATTTAGTCGAGTCACTGTGTTAAATCATGACAGGATCTGTACAAACCCTGTACACACATTTCCATCTTGGCACTATATACCATAATTGTATTTTACTCTTTTGTGTTTGCATTGGCTGGAAACACAGCCCACATACAGCACTTATACTTCAAACCATAATTATTTCATATTTCAAAGTCCTTTGCCAAAAAAGACACCCTACTCTGCTATCCGTCCAAAAATACATGTCTTTAGGGCCGGCCCAGTTAGCGGATATCGATCGCGCAACGTTTCTGTGTAATGGAAAGCTTTTACAGGACGCGTGGCTATTGATAGGCCGATCCATAACGTACTGTACAGTGGGGGCATAAGGTGCCTTGCTCTGGCGGACGATGCATAAATTGTCAGCGGGAGCAAGCATGAAGTCAGAGACTGCAGTAAGTGGTGGGCCCCCATGATGGAGGAGAAATTAAGAGGAGAGGAGAACAAGAGGGAGGGGAGGGGAGGGGGGAACAAAGAGTAGAGGGAGGAGAGTAGAGTAGAAGAACAAGGGAGGAGAGTAGACAAAACGGCAGAGTAGAAAGGAGTGTTCGGGCGATGGAAAGAGAAGGGGAGAAGCAGTGAAATGTGGGGGATTTTAGAGATTCAGGGATATGTATGAGAGAAAAGCCTTGAGTGGAGGAAAACGTCTCGAGGTTGTGGTCGGATAGATCCTTTTTGTTTCCGTGTTTGCAGAGCTCACCGTGAACAATACAAAGCAGCGAGGAGGAAGGTGAGCGCTCCTCCTTGTCCCTGTCCCACATTCAGCAGTGCTGTGCCTGTCTAAATGAGAAGGCCTTCCTTTAATGGGCTAGCCTGGGGCTCTCTCTCTCCCGCTCCACAGCGCCCCACTGGGTCTGCACTATTAACACTGACACACAGTGAGAGGAGAGGCAATAACACAGCCCAAATTACCTCACACACACAGCCAAGATTATGATGAATTCCTCTGCTGATTAGTTAGCCTAGCTAAGGAGGGAGATGGGTGCACAGGCAGGTTTGCATAAATTGGGGTGCAAATTATATGGAAAATAATTCATCTTCATATACTGCCCGACAGGTACTTCTTCAATTGGGGGCTTCCCTTTTTAGTTTATTAATTTGACCATTTTTAAAAACAAGTCACAACTTGAAAAAGACTTACATTGTGGTCCTCTTGTGACAAGATTGCTTGGCAAGATCGGCAACACGGTTGTACACAGAATGGCAGCGAAAGATCGATTAAAAACAAAAGATAAACCTCCCTCAATAGATGAGTTGCTGTTGAAGAGATGGGCAGTAGGGGGCACTCATCCCCATTGAACAATGACACTAAACACCTGGGACCGTATAAGCTGATCTAGAATCAGTTTTTTTCTTCTTTTTTTAAATCATAATTTAATCTTTTATTTTACTAGGCAAGTCAGTTAAGAACAAATGCTTATTTTCAATGACGGCCTAGGAACAGTGGGTTAACTGCCTGTTCAGGGGCAGAACGACAGATTTGTACCTTGTCAGCTCTGTGATTCGAACTTGCAACCTTTCGGTTACTAGTCCAACGCTCTAACCACTAGGCTACCCTGCCGCCTTAATGAATAAGATTATATAGATGGGCAATCTTATCCTAGATCAGCACTCCTGCCATGACACTTTTTGATGATGGTCCCATGAAGGACCATCTCCACAGCTCTTGCAGCATGAAGACCCCCTATTATCCAATATCCTCTACATTAAAGAGGAAGTCATCTACAGTGGAGGGAAGCTGAGCACCTTATTATCCCCAGATGATATTATATAGGGAAAGGACCATAACCCAGCCCAAATTAGGCTCTAGTAGGCTAGGCTAATAGAAAAGGTTGTCGTTAATTGTGCCTTTGGATGGGATCCTCTCCCAGCGCTGCTCCTAAGGCTCCCAGCTGCTCTGAGGCAGCTGGATAACTGGCTGCTGAAAGGCTCCTCGAGCCAGAGCAAAGAGACCAAAACGGGTGTTGAATTGAAAGGCCTCAGCTAGCTCGGCAGGGCTTGCTAGTACGATAAATGTACTGCGGACGAGCCAATGTCCTCTGGCACGGCGCCCCGCCGAGGAGTTTGTCGAGTCAACGAGGACCACCTGGGCCGCGCGGTGATTGCCGTTGGCAGCGCAGAGGAGCAAAAAAAAGCGTTCGAGGTATTGTATTGTTGAACCCAATTTGGAGGTTTGGCTGAGGATAAATATTTACTGTAAGAGACCCAAGGATCAATGTTGTCATTGATCCCCTGGTGGTGTGGGCAGTATCAATTGGAATTAACCATCTGCAAAATCAACAACAACAAAAAATTCACCTATCTGATCTTCATTGGGCTCTTTGGCCTGTTTTGACACTTCAGTTCAGCGTAGTGTTGCTTGTTATTTGGACTAGTTGGGTTAATTGAGTGTGTGTATTTCTCTGTTTGTCGTATTCTCTGTGTGGTCAATAGTGGCCTTAAGGATCAAGGTCACTATATGAAGACTGTGGACGGGGAGTTGGGGACATGGCCCTTTTGTGTGTCCGTTCCCTCCCTAGGGAGTATCATGGATGGATGACTGCATGCTGGCTGGAATAGCAATAGCGCTAATCTCATTTGGTGATAGAAATACGTGTGTGTCTGGGGAGGGGGTGTATCTGTATCTGACCAGAGGCAGGCTCGCATGAGGGGCCTTCACAGTCCACCACCCGGGTCTTTTTCTGGTGGGCATTTGTCCAGTGTGTTTGCTTTACTGTCCCTCTGCCCACTGCCTAGCCCCCTCCCCATCTCTCTCACTGCCTAGCCCCCTCCCCTTCCTCTCTCACTGCCTAGCCCCCTCCCCTTCCTCTCTCACTGCCTAGCCCCCTCCCCTTCCTCTCTCACTGCCTAGCCCCCTCCCCTTCCTCTCTCACTGCCTAGCCCCCTCCCCCTTAATCTTCTACTTTCTTTCTTTCTCTATCCCTCTCTCCATGCACCCCTAGAGGCAGGAGCAACCAGCTCAGGAGGGAGGGGGAAAAAGACTGACATCTGAAACAGTGGAAGCTCTCACAGGCACACATTGGCAAACGCACTCCATTTTTCTCAATTACCTCACCCATATGTGCACAGTGTACACACGCACACCCCTCCTGCTCTGTGTGCGTCTTTGTTCTGCGTCAGGCTCTTCTTGGCATGTTAATCATAATGGGTCTCATTATCCAGCTCGGTCAGTGGGACCTGTCTGTCTGGGGGGATATGATGGCTGGATATGATAGCCATGATGGCCTACCCTTTATCACACACACACACACACACACACACACACACATCAGTCGATCTCGCACACTCGCACAGACACACCGGTCAATCACTCTGTACACGCACTCGTATACCCATATGTTTGCCTGTCCATACACAAGCAAACATGCATACATACAGACTGTAGTAAGATACATTTACTCACACACACACACACACTCGTATACATTCTTGTGCCAGACACACTCACACCCTTCTCGCCAGGCACATTGAACATTAGTAGCTCAGCTTGCCTTCAGACTGGAGGGAAGGACTGCAGGGGAGGAATGAAACATTGAACTTATCCTGTTTTCCCACCCATCACCATTTCCCCTCTCTCACTCCATCCCATATCTCTCACTTGTTTGGAGGACAGGCTTGTCCCCTGAGGTACAATACATGGGGGACTGAATCTCCTCTCCCTGTATTAAAGAATGTGTTTACAACATGGCTGAAGCCATGACTCCATGGTCATATCCATCAGTACCAAACAGAAGAAAATGGACTAAAACAGGGAGTGACAACCTGAACAACCTGAAATAAACACTTGTTTCCCTAATGAATACAACCCATATGTAGTTGCACAACAAAACCCTTTCATTGACTGGTAATGCATTGTCGGTCTCTCAACCTGCGTTCCACTCCGATCTATGAATTTAAAGCACTGCCTCCTAACATTGTTACAGTAGCCACATTTGTCAGTGTGAGTAACCATTAGGAAACCCAGTTAGATGTAGTATAGTGGGTGAGGAAGCTGTAATGTGTTCCCGTCATGACTGACCCTCCCAGCTGAGCCAGTCCCAATTGGCTGTCATTTGTGTGGGGGGCTAAAAAGGCTCCCAGACTGATACAGCTAATAAACTTAATTTGAGCTAATGTTATTTTCCTTTTCTCCCACTTTGTCCCACTCTTTGTCCCTCTCTCGGTCTCTTGCTTTCTTTGTCTTTCCTACTTTATTTCTCTTCCTCTATCCCTCATTTTTATTTTTTTGCTCGCTCTCTTGATTTTTCCTTCTCTCCTGTCTCTCTCGCTCTTCCTTTTTTTCTCTCTGATAGAGGAGGGATATCGATGCCGCCTGCCATCCAGCATCCACCTGGAAGCGTAGTTGGCCGGTGAGCAGACCACTCCATCAGGCTGAGCACTGCCATTAGAGGAGGAGAGCACCGGTAGGCACACGCACTCTTGCTCACTACTACAGCCTACTGTATTACTCCTTCTCCACTGCACTGTGTCCGAATGGTAGACCGAGCTACTCCCGATGTAAAGTTCACTTGTGCTGAGTTTTTGATGGCTATGTGTATGTGTGGACATACTTACTCCTTCCCTATAATTTATGTGGTAGTGGGCTTTCACATGCTCATTGGAGTGTGTGTAAATGCACAGCTGTGTTAATTTGGAGAGGAAGTTGTGCTATCGCTGTGGAGTGTTTGAGGTGGAAAATGGCACAGGTACATTTCCCTGTAGATGTCTTTGTTTGAAATGTAAACTCTGTGGCGAGGCTTGTTTTTTTTCTCCCCGGCTGATTGCGTGTGATGCAGCTTGTGCTGAAAAATGGTATGTGGTGGGGTTGTCGCGATACTAGTATACTCAAAGGTATCGTGGCAAGGAAACCAAACATGAAGCGGACTAAATTTCCTGAGGGAAAACAGTCCTTATGTTGGAAACAAACAGCCTTGTGTTGTCACCCAGAATCACCTTTATTTTCCAAGCTATAGCACATTTTTCAGACAGTATGTTTTTTTTAAAGGACCAAAGAGTTTAGTTTGCTTTTTGTTTTTCCTTTTTGCCAAGGAAAGTCAGGTAGTGTAGTATCGCAGTACTGTATTGTGACAACCCTACGCAGGTAGATTTCATTTTCGACATCCTTTGGGTGTTTCGTCAAAGTGTAAACTCTTTAACAGGACCTGTGTGTATCACCATCTATGCTATAAGATCTGCATTACAAAATACCAGTACATCCCATTTCGGCTTCCCCTTAATTTGAATCACTTCCCCATGTGCCACAAGTAGGGGCCCGTTTAGGATCAGCTTAGACCACTAGAACAAGCGTTTACAGCCTAAAATGAAGATGATCAGAAGCATCTACCACAGAATTCAGTCGTGGTCACATAGTAATTGCGGTTACAGAGAAAGAGTCTTTATTTTCTTCTCGTGAGCAAATCAGTCTTGGCTCCGACCCCTAGATCTTGCCCCCCTCCTGTTGATGAGGCCTGAAAGCTTTTGTGTTTTGTGTTATCCCATTTCCTTCCGAATACCGTTCCACACGGATTTTCCTCGGCCCATTTTGATTTTGTCGATTCCAACTCCACGCGAGGAAAAACAAGGTTCTATATTTCTCTGAGCTGGAAGGGGGGGTAGGAGAGGGTAAAGCCGAAATCTCATGGGCATGAATTATAGATCACTGTGTTCCTACCGTTGCCCGTGTAGGACTACAAGATTTCGATGAAATCCATAGGAAAAAACGTCTGATGTATGAGCTTGTCAGTCCCTCCACCTACAGGGCTCTGTGTCTGCCAGTGGTAACCCACCCAGACGTGTCTGTATTATTTAATAATGCAGCAATAACAATAAATCCTACAGGCTAATCACCCCCGGCTCTCGCCTCCAAACCTGAGCGACGCAACATTACCCAGCGCTCCCTTCAATTAGGCCATTCATCATGAGTCTTATCTGGGCGTGGGTTTGATTGAGAGAGGGGGAGGGGTTGATGGTAATAGAATGGGGGGGGGGTTGAAGTGCTCTATATATAGGTACGTGAGGGAGAGGGTTGCGAGCAAGTCTGAACCAGATCTACAGGAGTATATAAATCAAACCAGATGATGGGCCTCCCTCCCGCTACTCTGATTTGCTCAGTCTGAGCCGGCAGATTTCTCTTCCCCCTACCTGCCTGTTAGGTATGGCGGTATGGGCTGGCTGGCAGACTAGGCCTCCCTCTTTCTCTCTCCCCCCTGAAACAGATTTGTCTGGGGCCCCTGTCTAATATCCAGCCGCGCCGGGTGTTGTGAGACGGGTGACAAATTTTAATAACCAACTCGGAGGTGTAATTTAAGGGCCTGCGAGGAAGATTAGACTGATTTATGTGGGCCAACCATAATGGCAGCACAGATATGGCTCCCTGCCTAAATTGGTGGTAATGAAAGTTTTGTGCAAATGGAGGGCGGGAAAAGCCGTCCTTTCCCAGTCGCTGCCTGTCGATCTCTCTTTCTTCCCTTTTTCGGCCCTCTTTTTTTCACATTTAGTTTGAGATCAATCTCCCTCCACCCCCCCCCGCACGCTCTCCCTCACCTACTCCGTTCCTGACTAGAGTATATCTCTCTCCCTCTCTTTATATATCTCCCTCTTTCCCTCTTTTTCAGTACTATATCAGTCTCTGTGTGGGGGGTCTGGGGCAGATGGTATGAGGGGGGAGGGGTGTGGGGGCAGGGCCGTCAGGACAGATTCATCCATAACCACAGACTGATGGGCTGATAGCTCTCTTCTTTCACTCCCACCATCTCTCCCCTCCCTCTCTGGAATCACTTTCAGCTTGGCTTTAGCCCCGACCGTCCTGCTTGAGGGAGTGGGAGGGACCCAGGGAAAATAGCGTCGTCTCCACCGCCTCTCAATACAACTGAACACATGGCTCCCAGGCCTAGCACTTCGGTCTTTTCTCACTTCCTCCCACACATGCACTTCTTATATACAACTTATACAAATGTTTTTAAGCAGCACTGTTGGGCCCCCTCACCCCTCTTCACCACTGAGTTATGCACAGATCTATGATTAATAAGTGAATTAGTATTTTCTGTTGAGGTGGTAGTGTGGCTCACAGTCCTGGTAGGGAAAAAAAGCAGGATTCCATTTAGATCCTTATTATTTTGATCAGGTAATAAGACCCCCCCCCCCCAGAACTGCCTCAATACATCGTGACGTGGACTCTAAAAAAGTGTCAAAGCGTCCCACAGGGATGCTGGCCCATGTTGACTCCAATGCTTCCCACAGTTGTGTCAAATTGACTGGATGTCCTTTGGGTGGTGGACCATTCTTGATACACACGGGGAACTGTCGCGTGTGGAAAACCCAGCAGCATCCTCTGAATGGTACACACACACAATCCATGTCCCATTTTATCTCCAGGCTTAAAAATCCTTCTTTAACCCCCACTCCTCCCCTTCATCTACACTGATTCAAGTGGGTTTAACAAGTGACATCAATAAGGGATCATAGCTTTCACCTGGTCAGTCTATGTCATGGAAAGAGTGTGTTTTGTATGCTCAGTGTATAGAAGGGTAGTTGTCTTTCCTACAAAGAACTCTGGAGTACAGAGGGAACAAATAGGCAGTGTACACACACACACACACACACACACACACACACACACACATCACATAATGCTCCAGGGATCTGCCCACTCTCCTCCTGCACCCTGCCCTCAAGACTGGGGCCCCCTATGAAGACAATTTCCTAACTCAAGACATTGCACAACGGCCATATCCTTCTGCAATATCCTGAGCAAATATGACCAACAGTACAGTTAATATCACACTACAGTAGTTTCCAAGCACCACCCAATCAATGAACAGTGTTTGGCGCTGCCGAGAAGAAAAAATATTTTCAGGCAACAGTGTAAATAGTATGACAATAACAAACACTAATAATTGCTCGCCCGGACAGCGGGCGACACGGCCTCGTAAATGAGTGGCGACTGCCTGTGAAGTTGATCTTGGCAGCTGGAGAGCTGTTGATTACTCTGGCAAGTCTGTGGCTGGCTCCCGACACACTGTACACACTGTACACACACACACACACACACACACTGCTTGCTCAGTATTCTGAAATGGCACTTAAATGCATTTTGGGCAAAGATCATACCACCAATTCAGCTTCCTCCAAGGCCCACTCTGAGCAGAGCTGTTCTGGCTTTGACGCTATGTTCTTAGCAGTCCCACAAGCTCGGGTGGAATGGAGCAATGTCCTGGGGAGCATTGTTGTTTAGAATTGAAGAACTTTATTGACCATGCATTGAAACTAAAACCTTTTTTTCCCCCTCCTTCAATTTCTTTTATCCTACCTTTTTGCCACTGGTGAGGATATGTATCATAAAATATGGAGTGAAAGATGCATTGGACTATATATTACTAGAGGGATGTGCATCTAATGGACACTAGTGAAGGATGGATTCCTCACTTACTAAGGATGTTTTTTTTTTTGCTCCCTCAGCCATACTATACATTATATTGGTGAATGTTCCCCCGGTGTCGGGTGGGGGGAGCCTCAGCCAAGGCGCTAAAGGGGAATTGCTCGCTGGTGTCAAGTGTTCAAAATGACATTGGGGGTCAACCTGTTTACCTCCCTCGAAAACGCTCGTCTGGAAGTTGTGTGTTATCGTCTTCCTCTGACATCTTTGCGCCAACACAATGCATGTATGAGAATAGTTTTGTCCGTAGGTTGCTAACAATAGCCCTCCCAAACCCCCAAAAGTAAGAGGAAGAAATGGAACTCGGCAGTAGTGATTGCAAACAATGTTCTGGTCACTCATTCTCAAATAGGAGCCCTTTTAAAAGCTTTGCAGTATAATGGTTGTGTGTAAGGACACTCTGTGTGAGGTAGCAGGCCTCATGATCTGATCTGAGAGCGAGACACTCTCACATACTTTTATTCAGGACATGAAATCTAAGCCCATGTTGTCTTTGCCTACCTCCCACACTGACAATTGTTATTGTCGTTATGGCAGAATACATTGTCTTCCCCGATTTTTCAGATCCCTCTCAAATGTTACATTTGGATCTTTTTTCCCCGCTTCCTTCCTGCCTGCGCCACATAGAAATGAGGTCAGTACTGTATTTGATCACCATCACGCTTTGTACCTTTTTTTTTTCCCTCTTCATCTCAGGGAGCCGTCCAAACTGTTTTATTTTAGGAATGATTCTTTGTTTTACTGTTCTCTCTGCCTCATTTTTCCTGCTTTCTCTCGCTCTTTTCTGTCTTTGCTCTCGCTCACTCTGTCATTGTCCCGTCCATATGCCATGAGAAATGACTGGAAACTTATGTGCCCATGCTTGCCTATTCATTTGATGTCTGTTGTAATCTACTCACAAGCACTACAAAACAACCCACTAAGGTTGTGTTCTTCATCTCTGTCTATATTGGTAAATACATTTTCGTCCATGTTTAGTAGGCTTACGTCGTCATAGGAAGACCAGATGAAATAACATGTGTAATTTCAGTGCTGTTTTATAGGCTAGTTCATTTAACTTTGCACTCCATAGAGGAAAATCAATAAACTATAGAGTCAAGTGATTTGGGGGATTTTCCTGATCACTTATCTTTTAATGCCGATGTTAAAACTTCTTAGGGATCAAATCCCGTTAACGGGATCAATTTGACAACATAGCAGAGCGCCAAATTAAGTTATTAGAAATATTTAACTTTCATACAATCACAAGTGCAATACACCAAATTTAAAGCTTTTTGTTAATCCAGCCACAGTGTCAGATTTCAAAAAGGCTTTATGGCGAAAGCAAACCATGCTATTATCTGAGGACAGTGCCCCATTAAACAAACAAACAGACAACATCCCACCAGGCGCGACACAAAACTCAGAAATAACGATATAATTCATGCCTTACCTTTGAAGATATTCTTCTGTTAGCACTCCAATATGTCCCATAAACATCACAAATGGTCCTTTTGTTCGATAAATTCCGTCGGTTATATCTCCAAAATGTCCATTTATTTTGCGCGTTTGATCCAGAAAAACACTGGTTCCAACTCGCCCGACATGACTACACATTATCGAATATATTACCTGTAATCTTGGTCTAAACATTTCAAACAGCTTTCCTAATCCAGTTTTAGGTATTTTTTTTATGTAAATAATTGATAAAAGTTAAGACTGGATAAACTGCGTTCAATAGCGGATAAAAACAAAGTGGAGCGAGCTTTCAGGTTGTGCGCCCCAACCACAACAGAACACTTGGCTATCCACCCAGATAGGAAATGACTACTTCATTACACAAAGGGGAAAACATCAACCAATTTGTAAAGACCGTTGACATCCAGTGGAAGCAATAGGAACTGCAAGCAAGATTCTTAGAAATCTTGATCCACATAGAAAACCCATTGAAAACACTGTCACCTCAGACATCATTCAAACAGTTTTAGAAACTTCAGTGTTTTCTATCCAAATCTACTAATAATATGCTTATCCTAGCTTCTGGGCCTGAGTAGCAGGCAGTTTACTTTGGGCACACTTTTCATCCAGACGTGAAAATACCACCCCCTAGCCTAGAGGATAACCATGGTTTGGAACCAAAATTATTTTCCAATTATTTCATTCTGAACAAAACCATTTTTTTTCTCGCTTCGTTCAAATGTTGCGACCAGCAAAACTGGTTCGAACCCCCCCCAAAAGCAGCTGTTTATACTGTTCCTTTTGAAACATCTGAAACTTTTATTTTTTTACTTTTAGTTTGAAAATTTAATTACTTCACCAATCAGTGCAGATGGAGCAGCTTGCTATGAAGCGTGCATTGGACAGACAAGTGTAGGGTGTGAGATGTGACTGAAATTTTGTGGATGGGGAGAAAGGGTGGAGGAGGCTTGGCTTGAAGCGCTGGCCATCTTGTGATGACATTCATTATCTGAATTAGGCCCACAGAATTATACCTACGAATTTACTTTGAATGTATTTGAACTTCAGAGAGTTGGCTCAATGTAGGACCAGAACTAGCTAGCTAACAAGCTTGTGTTTTAAGGAGAAAAGGTAAAGGAGAGGAGACACAAGAGGCTAATACAATCTCCTGGCTCGGTTGAAGGTTTATGCTAGAAAAGACCGTCAACAATATCCGCTATTAGAGGTCCTGAGATGGAGCGATATCTGTGACCTGAACTTTTTTAGTTGTAGGCGTTGCATATCTTCATTCAGAACTGGATCTGTTTTTCTGCTTGACTTTTTTTCCCCTCGTTTAGGAGATCAGTAGTAATTTCAGTTCATGTAGCAGCTTAATATTGGGGATTTAATTTCTTTGTAACGGTGTAGTAGCATGTGTCTGTCTGTATGCCTGTCTGCTACGGTGGGTACTGGGTACCCGTTTGGCTGCTGTCCCTTTTGATTGGCTTCTCAGGGACTGAAATCTTTCCCTCTACCTGTCAGCCTATCTCTCTTTTGTATTCTTTCCCCTTTCCTCTCTGATGGGGCTGTCTTAGCTTCTGAATAACTCTGAGCAATGTGTGCATGAAAGCTTGAAGAAAGTCTTCCCAAATCTTTCTCCCAATACCCCTCCATTCCTCTTTTTCGATGTCTGCCTCCCTCAGTCCTTTGCTTCTTTCTCTTTCTCTCTCGCTCTGTCTCAGCTCTCTGTCGCTCTGTCTCTCTCGCTCTCTGTGTGAGAGAGGCTCAGTGTGACTGTGAGCGCAGTGGAAGTGGAAACTGTTAACAAGGCTCCCTGGTGTGTGGGACCTCTTTGTGTGTGTGCAACTGTAGATGGTGATTTCTTCTATTGTTCTGATTCGCTGAGGTTTCAAGACAAGTCAGACCTCATACAGTTCGATCGAAACAACAAAGAATTGGACAACAATATAAAGTGCATGGAGTTGCATTTTGCGTCAATATTTTACACAACTGCTTCATTCAGTACAGTAGAAGGCCACATTCCTTTGGCTTGGGTGCATATAATTATTCTGTATGTAACACACAGGAGGTTGGTGGCACCTTAATTAAGGAGGACGGGCTCGTGGCAATAGCTGGAGCGGAATAGGTGGAATGGTATCCATTTGTTCCGTTCAAGTCATTTATTATGAGCCGTCCTCCCCTCAGCAGCCTCCACTGATGTAACACTTCTATCCAGCAAGCTCCTCATTGTGGTATTGTCTTACTGTATCATGTAGGCTTGCCTTTTAATGTTGTATACAGGGATATTTCTGCATTGAAATCCTTGAGCGGGCTGTCTTTAACAGTAATTAATACATTTTCGGGATGGAATTCCACTTTCAGTGTGAACTTAAATGAGTAAAATCAGAAAGTATGTAGAAAAGATAATGGACTGATATATTTTTTTATAATGTAATATTTGAGAATTAATATTCACCAAAATAATGAATTTAGCAGTATATATTTTATGTTTGCGCAAAATGTTATGTTTGAGAAACAATAAGCACAGCGTTAGCCATGGCAAAATGCATAGAATTGCAGGGACTTAGCTTTAAAACTGCAAAATGTTCTCTTAGTTCCATGGCAGAATATGTGGAATCGCAGGAAATCTGCTTTAACTTCTTGCGTCGAGCCATCCCGGATCCGGTATCGTGACTACAGCCTCAAGCTAATTACCATAACGCAACGTTAACTATTCATGAAAATCACAAATGAAATGAAATTAATCTATTTGCTCTCAAGCTTAGCCTTTTGTTAACAACACTGTCATCTCAGATTTTCAAAATATGCTTCTCAACCATTGCAAAACAAGCATTTGTGTAACAGTATTGATAGCTAACGTAGCATTTAGCGTTAGCATTCAGCAGGCAACATTTTCACAAAAACCAGAAAAGCATTCAAATAAAATAATTTACCTTTGAAGAACTTCGGATGTTTTCAATGAGGAGACTCTCAGATAGCAAATGTTCAGTTTTTCCTGAAAGATGATTTGTTTAGGACAAATCGCTCCGTTTTCTGCGTCACGTTTAGCTACGGAAAAAAACCTGTATCCAGGATTGTGTAAATCTATCCGCAAGCTCATTAGCATAACACAACGTTAACTATTCATGAAAATCGCAAATGAAATGAAATTAATCTATTTGCTCTCAAGCTTAGCCTTTTGTTCACAACACTGTCATCTCAGATTTTCAAAATATGCTTTTGAACCATAGCTAAACAAGCATTTGTGTAACAGTATTGATAGCCTAGCATAGGATTATGCCTCTCTTTCAGCATGCAACATTTTCACAAAAACCAGAAAAGAATTCAAATAAAATAATTTACCTTTGAAGAACTTCAGATGTTTTCAATGAGAAGACTCTGTTAGATAGCAAATGTTCCGTTTTTACAAAAAATATTATTTGTGTCGACTAATCGCTCCGTTTTGTTCATCACGTTTGGGTAAGGAAAAAAAATATATATATATTAAGTCATTAAAACGCAAACTTTTTTCCAAATTAACTCCATAATATTGACAGAAACATGGCAAACCGATGTTTAGAATCAATCAAGGTGTTTTTCACATATCTATCGACGATAAAATCCATCGTGGCAGTTGACTTTCTCTTCTGAAGAAATGGAACGCGCATGGACCTACAGATTACGCACACAGGACACCGGGCGGGACACCAGGTAAATGTAGTCTCTTATGGTCAATCTTCCAATGATATGCCTACAAACACGTCACAATGCTGCAGACACCTCGGGGAATAGACAGAAACCGCAGGCTCATTCCTGGCGCATTCACAGCCATATAAGGAGACATTGGAACACAGCGCCTTCAGAATCTGGGGCATTTCCTGTATGAAACTTCATCTTGGTTTCGCCTGTTGCATTAGTTCTGGGGCACGCACAGATAATATCTTTGCAGTTTTGGAGACGTCAGAGTTGTGTCTTTCCAAGGCTGTCAATTCCATGCATAGTCGAGCATCTTTTCGTGACAAAATATTGCGCTTAAAACGGGCACGTCTTTTTATCCAATAATGACATAGCGCCCCCATAGGTTGAAGAGGTTAAAACTGACTGTGTGGCTGTGAACATGCGCCTGTATGTGTCTAACAACCATCACCAATCATGTTGCTTGCAAGCCCTGCGGAGAATGAAAAAAAGCCTCCCCTCTTCGATATGAAGAGCGATGATGTTGTTGACTCACTGTCTCCAATATATATCAATTCACCAATCAATAGTCATCTAGTAAGCCCCCGAGGACTGAGGAAAAGTCTCATAGAACCACTCCAATCAGTTACTTTTCACCTCTTAGCTGCACAGGCTAATGATGTGGCCAACTGGAGGGAGGATCCCCTCAGCGCTCGCGCACATGGACGTATCTGGGTTGGGCTTAATTCAGAATTTAATTAAGAATTCCTAATTTAATTTCAATTATTGAATTTGAATTTAAGAAGTGAACAGGATACAGAATTGCAATTTTAATGAATGGGAATGGAATTTAATTGGGTGGAATAGAAGAGGACTTATAATTTAATTTAATCTTCGGTGTATTTCATACTAATACAATTGTTCAGAGAAAGCGATTTGTGTAACAAGTAATAAAAAAAAATCTCAAAGGTAGGGCTCAATTATTGACACCCCTAAAAACGCATAAGCAGAAAATAACCCCACACCTCCTGTAAAATATGGTGGTGGATCTTTGATGTTATGTGGCTATTTTGCTTCCACTGGTCCTGAGGCCCTTAAGGTCAATGGCATCATGAACTTGGCACAGTACCAGGATATTTGAACCTAAAACCTGGATGACTCTGCCTGGAGGCTGAAACTTGGCCACAAGTGGATCTTCCAGCGAGACAATAACCCCAGGCACACGTCAATATCCAGAAATGATTAATTGGCCTCGAAATCAACATTTTGCAATGGCAATCTGTCTCCTGTAGTTTGAATTGAAGAGGGTACTATTCAATGAAGCTGCCAGTTGAGGACTTGTGAGGAGTCTGTCTCTCGTTTGAGAAACAATGTACTTGTCCTCTTGCTAAGTTGTGCACCGGGGCCTCCCACTCTTTCTATTCTGGTTAGAGCCCATTTGCACTGTTCTGTGAAGGGAGTAGTAGTACACGGTGTTGTAGAAATGCTGATGCTCCAGATACTCAACTAGTCTAAAGAAGGACAGTTTTATTGCTTCTTTAATCCGACAACAGTTTTTAGCAGTGCTAACATAATTGCAAAAGGGTTTTCTAATGATCCATTAGCCTTTTTTAAAATGTATTAACTTGGAATAGCTAACACAACATGCCATTGGAATACAGGAGTGACGGTTGCTGATAATGGGCCTCTGTAGATATTCCATAAAAAAATCCTTCTCTCACGTATTTCTGAAATAAGCAGTGGACGATGACCTCTGTTGTGTAGGGTGTGGACACCTTGGTAGGCCTGGACCCAGGACGGGGTCTGGAATCGGTGGTGGTGCTGCAGAGATGGTTGTCCTTCTAGGAGGTTCTCCCATCACCACAGAGGAGCTCTGTCAGATTGACCATCAGGTTTTTTTCCCCCTTCCCCTCCGATTGCTCCGTTTTGCCGGACGGCCAGCTCTAGAATGATTCTTTGTGTTTCCAAACTTCTTCCATTTAAGAATGATGGGGGCCACTGTGTTCTTGGAGGCCTTCAATGCTGCAGACATGTTTTGGTCCCCTTCCCCAGATCTGTGCCTCGACACAATCCTGTCTCGGAGCGCTATGGACAATTCCTTCAACCTCATGGCTTGGTTTTTGCTCTGACATGCACTGCCAACTGTGGGACCTCCAGCTCATGCCCAATCAAATATATTTACCACAGGTGGACTCCAGTGATGTTGTAGAAACATCTCAAGGATGATCAATGGAAACAGGATGCACCTGAGCTCAATTTTGAGTCTCTTAGCAAAAGGTCTGAATACTTATGCAAATAAAGTATTTCTGTTTTTATTTTTAATAAATTTGCAAACATTTCTAAAAATGTATTTGTTATTATGGGGTATTGTGTGTAGATTGATAGGGAAAAACATGAATACATTTTAGAAAGAAACTAACGTAACAACGTGGAGAAAGTCAACGTCTGATTACTTTCATGCATGTAAATGCTTATTAGTCAATAACGGCCATGTTGTTTTAGGTACTAGTCTGGAAAATGTTGCTGGCAGACCTTTCCCCCTAGATGCATATCATGTTCCATGCAGTTCGGTCATTCGGTGCCACTGCTGAACCCCTAATGAGTGTGAGATTCTCAGCTAGCTCCCAGCTTTGAGCCTACAGTCTTAACACCACTAATGGATAGGCTGGCAGTATTTAGCCCTCAGATTCTTTATTTATTTTTACTGGACTTTTACGACTTCGGGGAGAAATTAGCTTCATATTTATTCCCTCCATACCGGATGTGAGACTGAGATGATGGATTTTATTGTGCATATGATGTTTTATTCTCTGTAGGTGGTTTAGGCTATTTTTGAGGCTATGAAATACTGTACGGAAGAGTGTGGCTTTGGAGCTGTGTTTAAATGTGAATGAGGGATGGAGGAGCTTTACAGTGGCTCAGCTAGTGTCACTCTAGAGGTAACTTGTCAGTAAAGGTCTATGAAAGGTTTACCCTTCCACCCTCTGTGTGTGTGTGTGTCCAGTGTGGCAGAGCATGGCACTTGAAACGCCAGGGCTGTGGGTTTGATTCCCACGGGGAAACAGTGTGTGTGTGGGGGGGGGGTATTAAAATGTATCTACTCACTACTGTAAGTCAATCAGGATAGGAGCATCTGCTAAATGACTAATGTAAATATATAGCTTTCATTCTTTTGTGTGTGACTTCCAGTGTACAGTATGTCTGTTTGTGTGGCTATGAGCTTATGCAAGTGTGTTCAATGTGACTGACAACGGAGTGAGGTCATGGTATATCATTGCCAAGCTGCAGTCTCCCTCAGCTCTCAGCCCTGACCCACAAACCCCTGTGGCATTCCATTCCCCCATACTACACCAGGGTCAGACCAGGCCACACACATACTGCTCCAGGCTTGTGCTGACATGGCCCAAATGCCGTAGCCTGGCCTTCCGCCACACTGGCGAAAAGCCATGGAAGTTCATAGATCCAACACCCCTCAATAGGGAGTAGGAATATACAGGCGGTTAGCCATGAGATGCAGTAGGGAGCGACATGATATGTCAGAGCTGCAGAAAGAATGGAGATTAGTCATATGTATTCCTTCATTTCTGGAGGTTCCTGTGGCACCCACTAAATGAAGCCATAGTCCAATAAGGCAATGGGGAAGATGTTGGGACACAGACAAATAACACCTTGTGGAACCTTCCGACTTGTCTGCCAGCCTGCTTGCCCCCTTGACATAAACACACGCCGAGGCCACACTCCTCATCTACTTGATCCGTCCTATAATTGAATTCACTTTAATTGCTCTGGACCTGAATCCACTCCAAGATGCTAGTGGCCCAGTAAACAAGCTTCTAAAATAGGCCCTCCGTAATAGGCCCTTGTGACATTTAGCTTGGCAAGCTGGACGTGTTTTTTTTTGCCCGGCAATAAAAACAACTACAGCAACGCTAAAACACAGCAGGCTGGTAGCACTGTGGAAGCACTTGTCACCCTGTTTAGCGAGGCACTGGTTTGGGTACGCACAAGTACACACACACACACACACACACACACACACACACACACACACACACACACAGTGAAGGCATAGAGCTGAAGCAGTCTCTTTTGAGGTGTGTGGAGGGGGGAGTGTTGTGTCTAGCTGGAGGGGCTGGGGTTGTGTTCTGCAATATGGTCCCTATTATGAGTGGGCCTCTCCTGCTCAGTGTGACGAGGGCTGGAAGCCCTGCTGTGGAGAGCTGTTCTCTTCCTGGAAGTGATAAATGGCTGGAAGACTGCTGTCTCTGTGTGTGGAGATGAACACACACACACACACACACACACACACACACACACACACACACACACACACACACACACACACACACACACACACACACACACACGGATCCCTCTGCTCCCCTTCCCCTTCTTTAATAAACCGTCCTTATTTTCCCAGCCATCAGAGCCAAAGCTCCACAATAACAATGCCAGAGATGGTGAAGGGTCAAATGAATGGTATGTTAGGGTCTTGCTCTTACAACTAGCCTCTACAATTCTCAGAAGGGTTACTCCACTCCATTGCACAACCTTGTGATACAGAAATTGGAGACAGGTGACATTTTTAAGTGTAGTTAGGCCTTCTGTTTAGGCTTGTCTGTGTAGTTGCTGGTGTGCTGTTGAATTCTTCACAGCTGACTCGACTCTTAAGGCAAGCAGGGAGAAATGACTGTTTCCTCTCTAAAAAACATGGAGATCACAAAGGGAAGTTCAGACTGGCACCGTTCCAAAACTCTGGACAAAGCTGCCTTTCCTCTTTTTCCTTTCCTTTCACGTTTCCTTGTCTCCTTTTCCTTTCACGTTTCCTTGTCTCCTTTCCTTCATGATTCAAGCCTGGAGTTTTCTCTAACCAAGTGACCAGACCAAGAAAATGCAGAGCCCTCCAGTGTAAACACTGATAGATAACGGTAAGATCGGATTGTGTTCAGTCATCTCTTGTCAGGTTAGGCTAGTGGTCGTGAAGGAAAGGACACGGGGTCAGTAAGCTTTTGAAGACCTAGCCAGAGAGACTTTGATGGGGGTAGTAGGGGATAGAACTGCGTACAGAGAAGTTAGCCAGTATGGAACTGACTGATTGTGGAGGAAGAATAATAAAGACAACACCAAACCACAAGAGCACAACTCACACACCAGGAGGAAACCTCAGTGTGTTTCTCTATTTTTCTCTCTCCTTCTCTCACAGGCTGCTGTCCCCTCATAAACACTCTCTCCTTCTCTCACAGGCTGCTGTCCCCTCATAAACACTCTCTCCTTCTCTCACAGGCTGCTGTCCCCTCATAAACACTCTCTCCTTCTCTCACAGGCTGCTGTCCCCTCATAAACACTCTCTCCTTTTCTCACAGGCTGCTGTCCCCTCATAAACTCTCTCCTTCTCTCACAGGCTGCTGTCCCCTCATAAACACTCTCTCCTTCTCTCACAGGCTGCTGTCCCCTCATAAACACTCTCTCCTTTTCTCACAGGCTGCTGTCCCCTCATAAACTCTCTCTCCTTCTCTCACAGGCTGCTGTCCCCTCATAAACACTCTCTCCTTTTCTCACAGGCTGCTGTCCCCTCAAACTCTCTCTCCTTCTCTCACAGGCTGCTGTCCCCTCATAAACACTCTCTCCTTCTCTCACAGGCTGCTGTCCCCTCATAAACACTCTCTCCTTTTCTCACAGACTGCTGTCCCCTCATAAACACTCTCTCCTTCTCTCACAGGCTGCTGTCCCCTCATAAACACCCTCTCCTTCTCTCACAGGCTGCTGTCCCCTCATAAACTCTCTCTACATTTAGCCTTTAGCTCTGTCTCCATACGGGTCCTATTATCTCTACTTGGCTCTATTTCCCCTCCCCCTCCCTTTTTTCTTCCTGCTCCCTCTCACCTCTCTGCTCTGTTCATATTTCAAATGAAGCAATCCTTTCCACGCGACCAGCTGTGTAAACAGCGGGGCCAGCCGTGCATGTTTTCTCACAGACAAAGGCAGAAATGATGCCGAGGAAAAACCTGGACACCAGGAGCCCGACACCATGGCACAGGCGCAAGCTGATGATCTATGGCCCTTTGTCTCTCGAAGAGTGGATATGGGGCTGCGTGTACGGCTGTGTGTGTACGATTTGATTGTGTATCTGTGTGTATGATGTGATTGTGTATCAGTGTATGTGAGTATCAGTATGTGTGTGTATGATTTGATTGTATCAGTATCTGTGTGCGTATGATTTGATTGTGTATCAGTATCTGTGTGTGTATGATTTGATTGTGTATCAGTATCTGTGTGCGTATGATGTGACTGTGTATCAGTGTCTGTATGCGTATGATTTGACTGTGTATCAATATCTGTGTGTGCGTATGATGTGATTGTGTATCAGTGTGTGCGTATGATTTGATTGTGTATCAGTGTGTGCGTATGATGTGATTGTGTATCAGTGTGTGCGTATGATGTGATTGTGTATCAGTGTGTGCGTATGATGTGATTGTGTATCAGTGTGTGCGTATGATGTGATTGTGTATCAGTGTGTGCGTATGATGTGATTGTGTATCAGTGTGTGCGTATGATGTGATTGTGTATCAGTGTGTGCGTATGATGTGATTGTGTATCAGTGTGTGCGTATGATGTGATTGTGTATCAGTGTGTGCGTATGATGTGATTGTGTATCAGTGTGTGCGTATGATGTGATTGTGTATCAGTATCTGTGTGTGTACGATATGATTGTGTATCATTATGTGTGTGTACGATTTGATTGTGTATCAGTATGTGTGTGTGTGTGTGATTTGATTGTGTATCTGTGTCTGTGTGTGTGATTTGATTGTGTATCTGTTTGTGTATGATTTGATTGTGTATCAGTATCTGTGTGTGTACGATATGATTGTGTATCATTATGTGTATGATTTGATTGTGTATCAGTATGTGTGTGTGTGTGTGATTTGATTGTGTATCTGTGTCTGTGTGTGTGATTTGATTGTGTATCTGTTTGTGTATGATGTGATTGTGTATCAGTGTGTGCGTATGATGTGATTGTGTATCAGTGTGCGTTTGATTTGATTGTGTATCAGTGTATGCGTATGATATGACTATGTATCAGTATCTGTGTGTGTAAGATTTGATTGTGTATCAGTATGTGTGTGTGTATGATATGATTGTATCAGTATCTGTGTGTATGATATGATTGTGTATCAGTATCTGTGTGTGTACGATATGATTGTGTATCAGTGTGTGTGTACGATTTGTTTGTGTATCAGTATGTGTGTGTGTGTATGATATGATTGTGTTTCAGTATCTGTGTATGATGATTTTTGTTTATTGTGATTTGATCAGTATGTGTATGATTTGATTGTGTATCTGTGTGTGTGATTTGATATGATTGTGATTTGAGTATCTGTGTGTGATTTGATTGTGTATCTGTGTGTGTGATTTGTGTTTCAGTATCTGTGTATGATTTGATTGTGTATCAGTATGTGTGTGTGTATGATATGATTGTGTATCAGTATCTGTGTGTGATTTGATTGTGTATCTGTATCTGTGTGTGATGTGATTGTGTATCAGTATCTGTGTGTGATGTGATTGTGTATCTGTATCTGTGTGAGATGTGATTGTGTATCTGTATCTGTGTGTGATGTGATGTGATTGTGTATCTGTATCTGTGTGTGATGTGATTGTGTATCTGTGTGTGTGATTTGATTGTGTATCTGTGTGTATGATTTGATTGTTTATCTGTGTGTGTATGATTTGATTGTGTATCAGTATCGGTGTGTGTATGATTTGATTGTGTATCTGTGTGTGTGATTTGATTGTGTGTGTGTGTGTGATTTGATTGTGTATCTGTGTGTGTGATTTGATTGTGTATCTGTGTGTGATTTGATTGTGTATCTGTGTGTATGATTTGATTGTGTATCTGTGTGTGTATGATTTGATTGTGTATCTGTGTGTGTATGATTTGATTGTGTATCTGTATCTGTGTGTGTGATTTGATTGTGTATCTGTATCTGTGTGTGTGATTTGATTGTGTGTCTGTGTGTGTGTGATTTGATTGTGTGTCTGTGTGTGTATGATTTGATTGTGTGTCTGTGTGTGTATGATTTGATTGTGTGTCAGTATCTGTGTGCGTATGATTTGATTGTGTATCAGTGTGTGTGTATGATGTGATTGTGTATCAGTGTGTGCATATGATGTGATTGTGTATCAGTGTATGCGTATGATATGACTGTGTATCAGTATCTGTGTGTATGATTTGACTGTGTATCAGTATCTGTGTGTGTGTATGATATGATTGTATCAGTATCTGTGTGTAATATTTGATTGTGTATCTCTGTGTGTATGATATGATTGTGTATCAGTATGTGTGTGTGTATGATATGATTGTGTATCAGTATCTGTGTGTGTGTGTGTGTGATGTGATTGTGTGCGATTTGATTGTGTATCTGTGTGTGTGTGTGATTTGATTGTGTATCTGTGTGCGTGTATGATTTGATTGTGTATCTGTGTGCGTGTATGATTTGATTGTGTATCTGTGTGCGTGTATGATTTGATTGTGTATCAGTATCGGTGTGCGTGTATGATTTGATTGTGTATCTGTGTGTGTGATTTGATTGTGTATCTGTATCTGTGTGTGTGATGTGATTGTGTATCAGTATCTGTGTGTGTGTGTGATGCGATTGTGTATCAGTATCTGTGTGTGTGTGATTGTGTATCTATCTGTGTGTGTGATGTGATTGTGTATCTGTGTGTGTGATGTATCTGTGTGTGTGTGTGATGTGATTGTGTATCAGTATCTGTGTGTGTGATGCGATTGTGTATCAGTATCTGTGTGTGTGATGCGATTGTGTATCTGTGTGTGTGATTGTGTATCTATCTGTGTGTGTGATGTGATTGTGTATCTGTATCTGTGTGTGTGATGTGATTGTGTATCAGTATCTGTGTGTGTGATGTGATTGTGTATCTGTGTGTGTGTGATGCGATTGTATATCAGTATCTGTGTGTGTGATGCGATTGTGTATCAGTATCTGTGTGTGTGTGATTGTGTATCTATCTGTGTGTGTGATGTGATTGTGTATCTATCTGTGTGTGTGATGTGATTGTGTATCTGTGTGTGTGTGATGTGATTGTGTATCTGTGTGTGTGTGTATGTGATGTGATTGTGTATCTGTGTGTGTGATGTGATTGTGTATCTGTGTGTGTGATGTGATTGTGTATCTGTATCTGTGTGTGTGTGATGTGTGTGTGTGTGTGTGATGTGATTGTGTGTGTGTGTGATGTGATTGTGTGTGTGTGTGATGTGATTGTGTATCTGTGTGTGTGTGATGTGATTGTGTATCTGTGTGTGTGATGCGATTGTGTATCTGTGTGCGTGTATGATTTGATTGTGTCAGTATCGGTGTGCGTGTATGATTTGATCGCTTGGATTGCGTCCTACCTGACAGGTCGCTCCTACCAGGTGGCGTGGCGAGAATCTGTCTCCTCACCACGCGCTCTCACCACTGGCGTCCCCCAGGGCTCTGTTCTAGGCCCTCTCCTATTCTCGCTATACACCAAGTCACTTGGCTCTGTCATAACCTCACATGGTCTCTCCTATCATTGCTATGCAGACGACACACAATTAATCTTCTCCTTTCCCCCTTCTGATGACCAGGTGGCGAATCGCATCTCTGCATGTCTGGCAGACATATCAGTGTGGATGACGGATCACCACCTCAAGCTGAACCTCGGCAAGACGGAGCTGCTCTTCCTCCCGGGGAAGGACTGCCCGTTCCATGATCTCGCCATCACGGTTGACAACTCCATTGTGTCCTCCTCCCAGAGCGCTAAGAACCTTGGCGTGATCCTGGACAACACCCTGTCGTTCTCAACTAACATCAAGGCGGTGGCCCGTTCCTGTAGGTTCATGCTCTACAACATCCGCAGAGTACGACCCTGCCTCACACAGGAAGCGGCGCAGGTCCTAATCCAGGCACTTGTCATCTCCCGTCTGGATTACTGCAACTCGCTGTTGGCTGGGCTCCCTGCCTGTGCCATTAAACCCCTACAACTCATCCAGAACGCCGCAGCCCGTCTGGTGTTCAACCTTCCCAAGTTCTCTCACGTCACCCCGCTCCTCCGCTCCCTCCACTGGCTTCCAGTTGAAGCTCGCATCCGCTACAAGACCATGGTGCTTGCCTACGGAGCTGTGAGGGAAACGGCACCTCAGTACCTCCAGGCTCTGATCAGGCCCTACACCCAAACAAGGGCACTGCGTTCATCCACCTCTGGCCTGCTCGCCTCCCTACCACTGAGGAAGTACAGTTCCCGCTCAGCCCAGTCAAAACTGTTCGCTGCTCTGGCCCCCCAATGGTGGAACAAACTCCCTCACGACGCCAGGACAGCGGAGTCAATCACCACCTTCCGGAGACACCTGAAACCCCACCTCTTTAAGGAATACCTAGGATAGGATAAAGTAATCCTTCTCACCCCCCTTAAAAAGATTTAGATGCACTATTGTAAAGTGGCTGTTCCACTGGATGTCATAAGGTGAACGCACCCATTTGTAAGTCGCTCTGGATAAGAGCGTCTGCTAAATGACTTAAATGTAAATGTAAATGTGTATCTGCGTGTGTGTGATTTGATTGTGTATCTGTGTGTGTGTGTGAGATTTGATTGTGTATCTGTGTGTGTGTGATTTGATTGTGTGTGTGATTTGATTGTGTATCTGTGTGATTTGTGAGTGTGTGTGATGTGATTGTGCGTGTGTGTGATGTGATTGTGATTGTGTATCTGTGTGTGTGTGATGTGATTGTGTATCTGTATCTGTGTGTGTGATGTGATTGTGTATTTGTATCTGTGTGTGTGATGTGATTGTGTATCTGTTTCTGTGTGTGTGATGTGATTGTGTATCTGTTTTTGTGTGTGGTGTGATGTGATTGTGTATCTGTGTGTGTGATTGTGTATCAGTATCTGTGTGTGTGTGATGTGATTGTGTATCTGTTTCTGTGTGTGTGTGATGTGATTGTGTATCTGTTTCTGTGTGTGTGATGTGATTGTGTATCTGTATCTGTGTGTGTGATGTGATTGTGTATCTGTTTCTGTGTGTGTGATGTGATTGTGTATCTGTTTTTGTGTGTGGTGTGATGTGATTGTGTGATGATTGTGTATCTGTTTCTGTGTGTGTGATTGTGTATCAGTATCGGTGTGTGTGTGTGTGTGATGTGATTGTGTATCTGTTTCTGTGTGTGTGTGATGTGATTGTGTATCAGTATCGGTGTGTGTGATGTGATTGTGTATCTGTGTGTGATTGTGTATCAGTATCTGTGTGTGTGATGTGATTGTGTATCTGTGTGTGTGATGTGATTGTGTATCTGTTTCTGTGTGTGTGTGATTTGATTGTGTATCTGTGTGTGTGTGATTTGATTGTGTATCTGTGTGTGTGTGATTTGATTGTGTATCTGTGTGTGTGTGATTTGATTGTGTATCTGTGTGTGTGTGATTTGATTGTGTATCTGTGTGTGTGTGATTTGATTGTGTATCTGTGTGTGTATGATTTGATTGTGTATCTGTGTGTGTGATGTGATTGTGTATCTGTGTCTGTGTGTGTGTGTGATGTGATTGTGTATCTGTATCTGTGATTGTGTATCTGTATCTGTGATTGTGTATCTGTGTGATTGTGTATTGTGTATCTGTGTGTGTGTGATGTGATTGTGTATCTGTTTCTGTGTGTGTGTGATGTGATTGTGTATCAGTATCGGTGTGTGTGATGTGATTGTGTATCTGTGTGTGTGATTGTGTATCAGTATCTGTGTGTGTGTGTGTGTGGTGTGATGTGATTGTGTATCAGTATCTGTGTGTGTGATGTGATTGTGTATCTGTGTGTGATGTGATTGTGTATCTGTTTCTGTGTGTGTGTGATGTGATTGTGTATCTGTGTGTGTGATGTGATTGTGTATCTGTGTGTGTGTGTGTGTGATGTGATTGTGTATCAGTATCTGTGTGTGTGTGTGATGTGATTGTGTATCTGTGTGATGTGATTGTGTATCCGTGTGTGTGATGTGATTGTGTATCTGTGTGTGTGTGATGTGATTGTGTATCAGTATCTGTGTGTGTGATGCGATTGTGTATCTATCTGTGTGATGTGATTGTGTATCAGTATCTGTGTGTGTGATGTGATTGTGTATCAGTATCTGTGTGTGTGTGATGTGATTGTGTATCTGTGTGATGTGATTGTGTATCCGTGTGTGTGATGTGATTGTGTATCTCTGTGTGTGTGTGATGTGATTGTGTATCAGTATCTGTGTGTGTGATGCGATTGTGTATCTGTATCTGTGTGATGTGATTGTGTATCAGTATCTGTGTGTGTGATATGATTATGTATCAGTATCTGTGTATGTGATTGTGTATCAGTATCTGTGTGTGTGTGATGTGATTGTGTATCTGTATCTGTGTGTGTGTGATGTGATTGTGTATCTGTGTGTGTGTGATGTGATTGTGTATATGTGTGTGTGATGTCATTGTGTATCTGTATCTGTGTGTGTGTGATGTCATTGTGTATCAGTATCTGTATCTGTGTGTGTGTGATGTGATTGTGTATCTGTATCTTTGTGCGTTCTGTGCATGTTTTTACTTGATGTGGGTATTTCCAAATGTATCATGCAATGTGCTTCTTTCTGAACACCACACTTTAATATAGTGTCAAATGTGCATGTAATATTGTGTGCATTTTACACAGGAAATAGCCCTTTGTCAGCTTGTCTGCTGTTGCCCAAACTTGTTACTCGTTTACCGTTAATTCGAAAGATGCGAAGAGTGTTAAATGAAACGATAGTTATGATGGGGCAGAAACAACGCTGTTTATAGAGCACAACTGGCCCATATTTGATTTCATAAGACTGTTTGGCTGCCTCAACACACCAGCGGTAGATATTATTCACTCTAGGCCATTGGAGTCTGACGTTGCTCTGATGTCAATCATGTGATTCTTTAATATAGCTTTGTGATTCTTAGTATGCTGGTGTGATTCTAAGAATCACTGTAGGTCAGTGATGCTGACTGGTTGGTTGTAAGATGCTTAGTCTGATGGCACACTCAGGGTGTGTGTGCATGCATGCGTTGGCCGTAGATCTGTCAGTGCAGCTGTGTGTGTGGTACGGCAGGGCTGGATAGGAGGACCACCACCACAGGCGCACACACACAGATCATCCCTGGGCCTATTTTTGCAGGTGCGTGCTTGCTGGCATTTGAGATAATTAAAGCTTGACCTTTTTAATGGGAGGCAGAAATGTCAGTCTGCCTTTTCTGCTAACAAGTGGAGTCACCTGCGATCAGGGGAGGCCTTGTTGGCCAAACCACCAGGCTTCACACACCACCCTGGATACGTTCACTTAGCATCTTATAGCCTCCCCTGAGTGGCACGCACGTGGACGCACCCACACACCGTCACCGAGTAGGGTCCATTCAGCCCTAGTCCCCCCCCCTGTTCCTGTGTCTTTTCATCCTCCTTAGCCAAGCTCTTTCAGCTACTGTACAGTGAAGTTATGTGACCCCATAATGTACGGTAATGTTCTGTAACACTGTCCTGGGGGATGCTGCCATGACATGCCAAATGTGCACTGTAATTGTGGACATGACTTTCCACACACAGTGTACTGGCTGCTGCACGCGCACTGTGTCTGTGAGCATGTGCGCACAAGCACCTGTTACGTGTATATACCTTCTCCTGCATCCACCCACACAATCATAAAAGTTTCAGTGCATCGTGCTGCTGCCGCAGCCACGCTGGACTATTTGTGCCAAGACATATTCACTGTACTGTGTCTTTTTATATAGAGCAGCTGATTCAGTCAGTGTGCAAAGCTGATATTTGCCCCCATCTGCCACTGTGCCTGAGCTGACAGTCATCGTGACGGACCGGGAAAGACTGTTATCGTGACTCTATTTTCTTTAGACCATACACCTTAGGGTGTGTGAGACACAGCCAGGTTGAACACAGTGCCTTCAGAAAGTATTCATACCCCTTGACTTATTCCACATTTTGTTACGTTACAGCATGAATTCAAAATGGATTAATATTTTTTTTTTCTAACACAATACTCCACAATGACCAAGTAAAAACCATGTTTTTTTTGTAAATTTATTGAAAATAAAATATTGATATCTAATTTACATTCGGTACCAGTAAAAAGTTTAGACGCCTTCTCATTCAAGGGTTTTTCTTTATTTTTACTATTTTCTACATTGTCGAATAATACTGAAGACATCAAAACTATGAAATTACATATGGAATCATGTAGTAACCAAAAGTGTTAAACAAAGCAAATATATTTTAGATTCTTCAAAGTAGCCACCCTTTGCCTTGATGACAGCTTTCCACACTCTTGGCATTCATTCATCCAGCTTCACCTGATATGCTTTTCCAACAGTCTTGAAGGAGTTCCCACATACTGAGCACTTTTTGGCTGCTTTTCCTTCTCTGCGGTCCAACTCCACCCAAACCATCTCAATTGGGTTGAGGTTGTGTGATTTGTGAAGGCCAAGTGATGCAGCACTCATCACTCGCCTTCTTTGTCAAATAGCACTTACACAGCCTGGAGGTGTGTTAGGTCATTTTCCTGTTGAAAAACAAATGATCGTCCCACTAAGTGCAAACCAGATGGGAAGGTGTTTTGCTGCAGAATGCTGTGGTAGCCATGCGGGTTAAGTGTGTCTTGAATTCTAAATGAATCACCATCAAAGCACCATCACACCACCTCCTCCATGCTTCACGGTGGGAACCACACATGCGGAGATCATCTGTTCACCTACTCTGTCTCAAAAAGACACGGAGATTGGAACCAAAAATCTCACATTTGGAGTCATCAGACCAAAGGACAGATTTCCACCGGTCTAATGTCCATTGCACGTGTTTCTTGGCCTAAGCAGGTCTCTTCTTATTGATGTCCGTCTTATTGGTGTCCTTTAGTAGTGGTTTCTTTGCTGAAATTCCACCATGAAGGCCTGATTCACACAGTCTCCTCTGAACAGTTGATGTTGAGATGTCTGCTATTTGAACTATGAAGCATTTATTTGGGCTGCAATTTCTGAGGCTCGTAACTCTAATCAACTTATCCTCTGCAGCAGAGGTAACTCTGGGTCTTCCTTTCCTGTGGCAGTCCTCATGGGAGCCAGTTTCATCATAGCGCTAGGTTTTTGCGGATGCACTTGAAGAAACTTTCAAAGTTCTTGACATTTTACAGATTGACTGATCTTCATGTCTTAAAGTAATGATAGACTGTCGTTTCTCTTTGCTTATTTGAGCTGTTCTTGCCGTAATATGGACTTAGTCTTTTATATACCATCGCTACCTTGTCACATCACAACTGATTGACTCAAACGCATTAAGAAGGAAAGAAATTCCACAAGTTAACCTTTAACAAGGCACACCGGTTAATTGAAATGCATTCCAGGTGTCTACCTCATGAAGCTGGTTGAGAGAATGCCAAGAGTGTGCAAAGCTATCATCAAGGCAAAGGGTGGCTACTTTGAAGAATCTCAAATATAAAATACATTTTGATTGGTTTAATGCTTTTTTGGTTGCTTTATGTATCCAAATGTATTAATTCATAGTTTTGATGTCTTCACTATTATTCTACAATGTAGAAAATAGTAAAAATAAATAAAAACCCTTGAATGAGTAGCTGTCCCAACTTTTGACTTGTACTGTACATGTATGCTCTTCCATAGAGCTCAATTTTGTCTTGGCTCCGAGGGTTAGTGCCTTCACCTTCTAATCTAATACATGCCAACCCATGGCGGCCCTGGATCAAATCCAACAACTGCCGCTTTCATATGGACATCTCTCGACAGTTAGGGATTGTTGTTGTACCCTAAACCAAATTGAATGACTTGTGAGATCAGGCATAATGTTTTAGGAAAAGGAAGGAAGGGGTGAAAGAGGCTTGGTCACCTTACCTTATACACTGAGTGTACAAAAAATGAACACCTGCCCTTTCCATGACATGCAACTCAATATTAGGAAGGTGTTCATGTTCTGTGCACTCTGTGTACATTGTGTTTTGTATTCTAAAGCCGCAATCCGTGTTTGGTGCAAAGATTTTCTGGACATGTACTTTTGAAATATAATGTAAACCTATTGATTCTTGGAGAATATTGCCTCATGCTCTTAGAACTACTGATCTTCCCCAATAAACTTCAACAAAATAGTTTAATCTGAAAAACAACATTTTGCTGCCTCACCTGATAAACCTGATGAGGCAAGGGTTTTGTCAAATCTTATCACTCACAAATTCATAGAACATGGAGGACAAATTTCAACATACATTTTGAAGTTGTTTAAAAACATACAGTGGGGCAAAAGAGTATTTAGTCAGCCACCAATTGTGCAAGTTCTCCCACTTAAAAAGATGAGAGGCCTGTCATTTTCATCATAGGTACACTTCAACTATGACAGACAAAATTAGAAAAATCCAGAAAATCACATTGTAGGATTTTCTATGAATTTATTTGCAAATTATGGTGGCTGACTAAATACTTTTTTGCCCTACTATATTTGTCTTTTAACCTTATTTTAACCAAGTTAACCTTAACTTGCAAATTGTTAGACCAAAAATTACTCTACAACAAAAAATGTAAACTTTAATACTATTTTATTTGAATTTATCTGTTGCTCATTCAACATTGTTGTAATGAGATTTTTCATGAGCTCGTCAAACTTTTGACTGGTACTGTAGGTATTCACAACCGATGTTAGAATCACCATTAGCTGCGAGTCTTTATGGGTAGGTTTCTAAGAGCTTTGTACAATATTTGCACATTTCTCTTTTGAAACTTCTTCACACTCTGTCAAGTTGGTTGTTGATCATTGCTCAACAGCCATTTTCAAGTCTTTTTTTCAAGTCTTGCCATAGATTTTCAAGTCAATTTAAGTCAGACTGGAACTAGGCCACTCAGGAACATTCAATGTTGTGTTGATAAGCAACTCCAGTGTATATTTGACCTTGACAGGTGAATTTGTTTCCCAGTGTCTGTTGGAAAGCAGATGGAACCAGGTTTTCTAAGATTTCGCCATTGCTTAGCTCTATTCCATAAATTTTTCCCCAAAAAACTCACTAGTCCTTGTCGATGACTAGCATACCAATAACATATAGCCACCACCATGCTTGAATATATGTGACTCGTTTCAGGAAACTAGGTGAATAAAATTGTTAAATTACGAGCCTAGTTGGTTTAGCCATGGAAATAGTCTAGCCATGATTGGCTGAGATAATGGATGGGCTGGACATGCCAGGAGATGAGTTTGGTTTGGTCTGCCATGTAGCATGCTTCGGTTTTCTACAGCAACGTTTTTGATAGATATGTTAGCCATTGAACTACAAAAGTTTTGCTAGTTTTCTCAACTTTAACGCCCTGAATTTAGCAGCCGCTATCGTCAGATCAGTTGGAAAAAGTGATGGGCTACTCCAGTGTGAACCGGAGTGACTTGACATAACGCTGACCAAACAAGATGCAGCTACAAACAAAGCTGAGTTAAATGGTTCCAGTCTGCCATGAAGTGTTCATCCATTTATAGGGGTATGAGTCGAGTTTTCAGATATAAGTTGTAATTTTGTCAGTCATTTTTATTCCAAGGTAAAGCATACTGTTAGTTAGTAAACGTTAGCTTGCTGGCTCGCTAGCTAACGTTAAGTGTATAATTTGTGTAGTAATATTCTAATCAGAAACCCCCAATTGCATTGCTAGTTATAGCCTAATGTTAGCTAGCTAACATTGAACCTAGTTTGTTAGCTTTAGCTACATGCGGATTCATACTACAGCTATGACAATGTGTGGATTGGTAGTATGTGAATTCAAGATGGCATAGCAGCCAGACGTCTTTGTCCGAACTCTTGTCCTGTCCCATGTATATATTTGCGTTAGTATCACCCAATGTGGTATGGATCTGCTATTTCTTTATACTTTAGAACCGGAACCCCCATCAGAAGCTAACTTGCTAGTAGTCAGTTAGCCACTAGCGGTCATCACCGTTAACTGGGACATCAGCCCGGTCAATTCCTGCCAGTCTGCAAAGCATGATATCAACCCAGAGCATATCGGACTGCTTTTGTCTACCACATCTCCGGATTCCTACCGCAAGCTCTGAACCTTTACACCGGATCATCGCAGCTAGCTAGCTGCTATCCGAGTGGCTACTCCTGGCTAACGTCTCTGTCCCAAAGCAAGCACCAGTTAGAGCTAGGCCCATCTCCCGGCTAGCCGAAGAGATCCATCAGACAATTCCTGGGCTTCAATACCTCTTTTGCCAATTGGCCTGGACTCTTTGCTGCCGACACGGAGCCCCGCCGATCCATCGCGACTGGTCTGCCGACGTAGCCGTTCAAGGGGGTTTCAACAGGCTCTCCCATTGCGACGCCCGCCTGCTAGCCCCATCCTGCTAGTTGTCTGAATCGCCGTGTCTCCAGCTCGCCTAGCTACTCACTGGACCCTATGATCACTCGGCTACACATGCCTCTCCCTAATGTTAATATCCCTTGTCTATTGCTGTTTTGGTTAGTGATTATTGTCTTATTTCACTGTAGAGCCTCCAGCCCTGCTAAATATGCCTTAGCTAACCCTTTTGTTCCACCCCCCACTCATGTGGTGACTTCACCTGGCTTAAATGGTGCCTCTAGAGACAAAACCTCTCTCTTCGTCACTCAATGCCTAGGTTTACCTCCACTGTACTCACATTCTAACATTCCCTTGTCTGTACATTACGCCTTGAATCTATTCTTACGCGCCCAGAAATCTGCTCCTTTTACTCTGTTTCGAACGCACTAGTCGACCAGTTCTTATAGCCTTTAGCCGTACCCTTTAAAGGTCGACAGATTATGATTTTTCAACGCAGATACAGATTATTGGAGGCCCAAAAAAGCCGATATCTATTTAATCGGCCAATTTATTTTTATTTAATTTATTTGTAATAATGACAATGACAACAATACTGAATGACACTTATTTTAACTTAATATAATACATCAATAAAATCAATTTAGCCTCAAGAAAATAATGAAACATGTTCAATTTGGTCTGAATAATGCAAAAACAGTGTTGGAGAAGAAAGTAAAATTGCAATATGTGCTAAAATATTCAGTTCCTTGCTCAAAACATGAGAACATATGAAAGCTGGTGGTTCCTTTGAACATAAGTCTTCAATATTCCCAGGTAAGAAGTTTTAGGTTGTAGTTATCATAGGAATTATAGGACTATTTCCCTCTATACCATTTGTATTTCATTAACCTTTGACTATTGGATGTTCTTATAGGCACTTTAGTATTGCCAGTGTAACAGTATAGCTTCCATCCCTCTCGTCGCTCCTCCCTGGGCTCGAACCAGGAACACATGTCAACAGCCACACTCGAAGCAGCTTTACCCATGCAGAGCAAGGGAAACAACCACTGCAAAGCTCAGAGCGAGTGACGTTTTAAACGCTATTAGCGCGCTAACTAACTAGCCATTTCACTTCGGTTACACCAGCCTCATCTCGGGAGTTGATAGGCTTGAAGTCATAAACAGCGCAATGCTTGACACACAATGAAGAGCTGCTGGCAAAACGCACGAAAGTGCTGTTTGAATGAATGTTTACGTGCCTGCTTCTGTCTACCACCGCTCAGTCAGATACTTAGATACTTGTATGCTTGTATGCTCAGTCAGATTATATGCAATGCAGGACACGCTAGATAATATCTAGTAATATCATCAACCATGTGTAGTTAACTAGTGATTATGATTGATTGTTTTTAACAAGATAAGTTTAATGCTAGCTAGCAACTTACCTTGGTTTACTGCATTCGCGTAACAGGCAGTCTCCTTGTGGAGTGCAACGAGAAAGAGGCAGGTCGTTATTGTATTGGACTAGTTAACTGTAAGGTTGCAAGATTGGATCCCCCGAGCTGACAAGGTGAATCTGTCGCTCTGCCCCTGAACGAGATAGTTCACCTACCGTTCCTAGGCCGTCATTGAAAATAAGAATGTGTTCTTAACTGACTTGCCTAGTTAAATAAAGGTTAAATAAAGGTAAAATAAAATACAGTGGAGGTAAACCTAGGTATTGAGTGATGAAGAGAGAGATGTTGTCTCTAGAAACATCATTGACACCAGGAGATGTCATCGCATAGGTTGGATAAGGTATAGTGAGCAGGACTAGCGGCTCTACAATAAAATAAGCCAATAAACACTAACCAGAACAGCAATGGACAACGCATATTGACATTAAGGAGAGGCATGCTTAGTCGAGTGATCAAAAGGGTCCAGTGAGTAGTGAGGTTGGTTGGTGTCACGGCGATTCAGACAGCTAGCCGGGCCATCAGTAGCAAGCTAGCATAGGATGGGAGGTCTGTTTTTAGTCACCTCGTGCGTTTCCGTCGGTAGGATTAGTGGGGTTCCGTGTGGTAGAGGGGATCAATCCAATTCGCAAAAATAATTGATATAGTTATAGAGGCCCAAGAAAAGAAAAGATAGATGTATTCAGATAGCAGCCGATAAGACAGCTAACGATTAGTGGACCGCAGATGGGCGTTCAGGTAACGTCGCGACGGAGGAGCCAGCCGGATAACTCCCTCGGGCAGATAACGTTGGTAGTCCAGTTGTGAAGGCCCGGTGGGGCTCTGCGTTGCCAGTAAAACGAGTCCGGATAGGTGATTGTAGCCCAGGAGTGACTGATGGAACTCTTCAGCTGGCTAGCTCCGGAATAATTGATGTTTGCTCCGGGATCGACGTAAGCCGATAGTCACACGGATAGCAGCTAGCCTTCTGCAAGTTCCAGGTATAAATGTCCAGAGCTTGCGGTTGAAATCCGGGGACATGGAGAGAAATGTTCCGGTCCGAGCCACGCCGTACAAAACTGGCGATTAGATTTCCGAGCTAAATGATAGCTGATGAGCACAAACCGTGGTTAGCTGAATACTAACGATTAGCCAGTAAAGAAGCTAGCTAGCTTCTGGCTAGCTTCTTGGCTAGCTTCTGGCTAGCTTCTATGGAGGATTATAGATTTGAGGTAAATACTTTTTTTATATATATAAATTGTTGAGGCGGGTTGCAGGAGAGTGTTTTGAAGATGAGTTTATGGAAAAAAAAAATATATATAAAAAGGTATGTGAAGAAAGTTGTAAATATATATATATATATATATATATACGGGACACGACAAGACGAGGACAGAAGACGTCTGACTGCTATGCCATCTTGTTGACAAAGTATAAGCAAGTGATGTCTGATAAATCAAGTTTTCTCCAGAAATAAATCATTCTAAATAATAAACTGGCTTTATTTACAAATGATTGAGAATGTCTCACCCCTTGTTCAATATTTGCCTTTTTCTCACTCACTCTAGGTTAAATAAAATCTCAAATATTGTTACTTTTTAAACAAAGCGACTATTATTAGTTAATTTAGAATTATATAAAAGTCCCTAAGGATCTGTGAGAGTATCTGAGAATATCTAATGGAAAATGCCGCTTGGATATTAATTTAGAATCCTCCAATCCTCAATGTAATTATTGGCGGAGAGTCACGTCATTTAAACAAATATTTTTAGATATACTCTAGGCGACATGAGTATTGGTTACACTACAATTTAGGGTGTGGAAATGTTATGCCCCTTAGATATTCATTTAGAATCCTCTTATGCCTACTCCCAACTGTCACGTTGTATAGCGCAATATTTTCCATTCCATCCTAACAGAAACACTGAGGTTTTCATTTTTTCTCAGAATAGAAACACCGTAATATTTATCAAATGAATTAAGCCAAATTTCTTAATCAATCCCATGTACTATGTTATTACACAAAAGGTTTTAAATTCTCTAGTAATCCCAATATGGGAGGCTATCAAATGCTTTTCAAATATGCCCTCTGGTGGTCAAACTAGCACTAACTTTCATTAACGTAAATAATAGCTGACAATTAAATAACGTGCCACATAATGCAGTATGACGCAACTTTTAAGGGAGCTACCACTGTATCACAGCCATTAAACTCTAACTGTTTTGAATTCACCATTGGCCTCATGGTGAAATCCCTGAATGGTTTCCTTCCTCTCTGGCAAATGTGTTAGGAACAATGCCTGTATCTTTGTAGTGACTGGGTGTATTGATACACCATCCAAAATGTAATTAATAACTTCACCATGCTTAAAGGGATATTCAATGTCTGCTTTTTATTTTATTTTTACGCATCTACCAATATGTGTGCCCTTGTGAGGCATTTGAAAACCTCCCTGGTCTTTGTTTGAAATTCAGTGCTCGACTGAGGGACTTTACAGTATGTGTGGGGTACAGAGATGAGTTGGTTATAAACAAGTCATTTTAAAGACTTATTACATACAGAGTGAGTCAATGCAACTTATGTGACTTAATATGCAGTTGATCCCCCATTTGCTGCTGTAACAGCCTCCACTCTTCTGGAAAGGCTTTTCACTAGATGTTGGAACACTGTTGCAGGGACTTGCTTCCATTCAGCCTCAAGCTTTAGTGAGGTCAGGTACTGATGTTGGCTGATTTTAAGCCTGGCTCCCAGTGGCCGTTACAATACATCCAAAAGGTGTTCGATGGGGTTGAGGTCATGACTCTGTGCAGGCCAGTCAAGTTCTTCCACACCAATCTCAACTTCGCTTTGTGCACGGGGGCATTATCATGCTGAAACAGGAAAGGGCCTTCCCCAAACTGTTCCCACAAAGTTGGAAGCACAGAATCGTCTAGAATGTCATACACTGTAGTGTTAAGATTTCCCTTCACTGGAACTAAGAGGCCTAGCCCGAACCATTATTCCTCCTCCACCAAACGTTACAGTTGGTACTATGCATTGGAGCAGGTAGTGTTCTCCTGGCATCCTCCAACCCAGATTAATTGGTTGAACTGCCAGATGGTGAGGCGTGATCCATCACTCCAGAGAACACGTTTCCACTGCTCCAGAGTCCAATGGTGGCGAGCTTTACACCACTTCAGCTGACGCTTGGCATTGTGCATGGTGATCTTAGGCTTGTGTGCGGCTGCTCGGCCGACGCTCCCGACAAACAGATATTGTGCTGACTTTTCTTCCAGAGGCAGTTTGGAACTCAGTAGTGAGTGCTGCAGCCGAGGACAGGCAATTTTTACACGCTTCAGCACACAGCGGTCCGTTCTGTGAGCTTGTGTAGCCTACCTCTTTGTGGCTGAACTGTTGTTGCTCCTAGACGTTTCCATTTCACAATAACAGCACTTACATTTGACCGGGGCAGCTCGTGTTTGTTTTTTCCCTGACTTTGACCTTTTTGATTTGTCTGTGCGTTCATGCATGTGCGAGGGAGAGTGAGAATGTGTGTCTGCACGTGTGCGTGCGTGGATGCTTTTGCCATTCCCTGCAGACATTACGAGTGCAGCCCACCCTTAAACCCTTCCGCCCATTGGAGCTTTTCGATTATTAATTCATCATCGGCTGTCAGATCCTATTAGTCACTGGCTCCTGCTACTACATAACATAACCTCCGACCTGCATTCTCTACATATATAAACACACACACACACACTCACACCCTGCTCAGATATGTCAGTAGAGCACAGGCACAAGGAGTGATCCATAATGTTTATTTTGTGGGGAAGGCCCTTTCCTGTTTTAGCATGGCAATGTCCCCGTGCACAAAGCGAGGTCCATACAGCAATGGTTTGTCGAGATCAGTGTGGAAGAACTTGACTGGCCTGCACAGAGCCATGACCTCAACCCCATCGAACACCTTTGGGATGAATTGGAACGCCCACTGTGAGCCAGGCTTAAATCACCCAACATCAGTGCCCGATCTCACTAATGCTCTTGTGGCTGAATGGAAGAAAGACCCTGCAACAATGTTCCAACATTTTTTTTAAAAGCAGACATTGAATATCCCTTTAATGGTGAAGTTATTAATTACATTTTGGATGGTGTATCAATACACCGTCACTACAAAGATGCAGACGTTGTTCCTAATTCATTTGCCGCCAAGGAAGGAAACTGTTCAGGGATTTTACCATGTGTTTTTTATATTTGACAAAAGTACAGACTCAGAGCTAGAAAATGGTATATCATACACTGCAGTTGAGGAACAATAGGAAAGTAATTCTGCTTTGAAAGTTGATAAACTTGTCACCCCACTTTTGAGAAAATGGACCTTAACAGTTAGTGATCCGATGCAGTACCTTAGGACTCAGCTTCTATAACGATCAAAAATATAAACGCAACAATTTAAACAATTTTAATGAGTTACAGTTCATTATAATGAAATCATTCAATTGAAATTAGTTCATTAGGCCCTAATCTATGGATTTCACATGACTGGGCAGGGGCGCAGCCATGGTGGGCCTCAGAGGACATATTGGTCTGGCTCCCCACCCGCTGGGTGACCCATCCAATCAGAATGAGTTTTTCCCCACAAAAGGGCTTTATTACAGACATAAATACTTGTTTCATCAGCTGTCTGGGCGGCTGGTCTCTGACAATCCCTCAGGTGAAGAAGATGGTGGAGGTCCTGCGCTTGCGTGGTTACATGTGGTCTGCGGTTGTGAGGCCGGATGGACGTACTGCAAAATTCTCTAAAACAACGGAGGCGGCTTATGGTAGAAAAATCAACATTAAATTCTCTGGCAACAGCTCTGGTGGACATTCCTGCAGTCAGCATGCCAATTGCACGCTCCCTCAACTTTAGACAAACGTGTATGTTTTTATTCCACGGTTAGCTGGAGAATGGGCCTGCCGGGTTGGGGGAAGGTGTGTGTGTGTAGGCCTGCAGTGGCAAAGTATTTGAACCCTTAGGCAAACACAGTGTGTTTAAACTAATGACACACAAATTATTGTATTTTTCTTGTCTATATTGAATACTTCATTTAACCATTCACAGTGTAGGTTGGAAAAAGTATGTGAACCCCTAGGCTAATGACTTCTGCAAAAGCTAATTGGAGTCAGGAGTCAGCAAACCTGCAGTCCAAACAATGAGATGAGATTGGAGATGTTGGTTAGAGCTGTCCTGCCCTAATTTAAAAAAAGTCACAAAATTTGAGTTTGCTATTCGCAAGAAGCATTGCCTGATGTGAACCGTGCCTCAAACAAAAGAGATCTCAGAAGACCTAAGATTAAGAGTTGGTGCCTTGCATAAAGCTGGATATGGTTAAAAGTATCTCTGAAAGCATTGATGTTCATCAGTCCACGGTAAGACATTGTCTATAAATGGAGAAAGTTCAGCACTGTTGCTACTCTCCCTAGGAGTGGACGTCTTGCAAATATGACTGCGAGAGCACAGCGCAGAATGAGGTTAAGAAGAATCCTAGTGTCAACTAAAGACTTACAGAAATCTCTGGAACATGCTAACATCTCTGTTGACGAGTATACGTAAAAAAAACACTAAACAAGAATGGTGTTCATTGGAGGACGCCACGAAAAAATCCACTGCTGTCCAAAAAGATAATTCCTGCACGTCTTAAGTTCGCAAAAGAGCACCTGGATGTTCCACAGCGCTCCTGGCAAAATATTCTGTGGACAAATTAAACTAAAGTTGAGTTGTTTGGAAGGAACACTATGTGTGGAGAATAAAAGGCACAGCACACCAACATCAACTGCAACCCAACTGTAAAGTATGGTGGAGGGAGCATCATGGTTTGGGGCTGCTTTGCTGCCTCAGGGCCTGGACAGCTTGCTATCATCGACGGAAAAATGAATTCCCAAGTTTATCAAGACATTTTGCAGGAGAATGTAAGGCTATCTGTCTGCCTATTGAAGCTCAACAGAAGTTGGGTGACGCAACAGGACAACAACTCAAATCACAGAAGTAAATAAACAACAAAATATCTTCAACAGAAGAAAATACTTCTGGAGAGCTCAGAGTCCTGACCTCAACCCGATTTGAGATGCTGTTGCATGACCTCGAGTGGTTCACACCAGACATCCCAAGAATATTGCTGAACTGAAACAGTTTTGTAAAGATGAATGGTCCAACATTCCTCCTGGCCATTGTGCAGGTCTGATCCGCAACTACAGAAAATGTTGAGGTCTTTGCTGCCAAAGGATGGTCAACCAGTTATTATATCTAAGGGTTCTCACACTTTTTGCACCCTGCACTAAATGTTTACAGTCTGTTCAATAAAGACATGAAAATGTAGAATGGTTTGTTATTAGTTTAAGCAGACTGTGTTTGTCTACTGTTGTGACTTAGATGAAAAGTGAAACTTTGGGAACTACAAAACAACAATGGTAATTTATTTGAATTGTAAATCCATATTGATAAACTGGGTAAATCAAAATGTAGCCTAGGTCTACTCACAATGAAGGTGAATGTATATTATTCAAAAGCAGTGTGTGCATGCATTGTTATTGATCTTGTTTTAGCTGATTTCAAGGGGCTACAGATGACAAACAATCCCTTCCATTTAACACTTATTTTATTGTACTGATAAACAACGTTTGCATACTAGAAGCAATGTCTTTTTATAAAAGTGTGTGCTTTCTCTAAGAAATGGATGTCATTCACGATTCAGGCACATTGCTCTTCATGCTATAAAGGTGCTGCGCTGACACAGAATTGGTCCTCTCAATCACGTGAGACACGTTTGACAGAAGTACCAAACATTTCCCGAGTGGCGCAGGGGTCTAAGGCACTGCATCGCAGGGCTTGAGGCGCCACTATAGACCTGGGTTCGATCCCAGGCTGTCAAAGCTGGCTGCGACCTGGAGAACCATGAGGCGGCGCACAATTGTCCCAGCGTCGCCTGGGTTAGGTGAGGGTTTGGCCAACTGGGATGTCCTTGTTCCATCTCGCTCTAGCGGCGACTCCTGTGGCAGGCCGGGCGCATGCACGGTGACTTCAGTCACCAGTTGTACGGTGTTTCCTCCAACACATTGGTGCGGCTGGCTTCCAGGTTAAGCAAGCAGTGTGTCACGAAGCAGTGCAGCTTGGCAGGCTTGTGTTTCGGAGGACTCTTGGCTCTCGACCTTCGCCTCTCCTGAGTCCATACGGGAGTTGCAGTGATGGGACAAGACTGTAACTACCAATTTTTCGAACCAATTTTGCCATATCCAAGGGGTAAAAAGTACGAAATTAAACAAAAATAAAAGTATCTAACATATCAAATTCTAGTACCAAACAGTTATTTTTTTTGTATCGAAAAGTACCGAAGTTTCGGTATACTGTGCAACACTAATACCTTATGTTACCTTTAAGTGAATTGTAGACCAATCTCTCTCCCAGGTTTCCACGACTTAACATACAGAGAAAGAAAAGGAGATCTCTCGAATGCAGTGAGATAAGCTAGATGTGAGATCTGTTCTCTGTACAATGAGACTGTTTTAAAGGTCAAGTAGCTTGTGTTTCAAAATGGCCGGTGTAGGTGACGTGGTCGTCTGTAGCTCAGTTGGTGAAACATGGCTCTTACAAGACCAGTATAGTGGGTGTTATTCCCGGGACCACCTATATGTAAAAACTGTATGCACACATGACTAAGTCGTTTTCGATTAAAGAGTCTGCTAAATTTGTATTAAATTATATTATGTACATGCCAGATGGCTTGGTGATTGAATACATTGGCAATGGACCAATTTTCAGCCTGCAATCTTTTACTCTAGCCTCAGTTAGCACATTGTTGATACACAACCAATAGCCTAAGTTACTGTATCTAAATATGCAGTGCAATATGGATTTCCAGTCCATCTGTATTTCCGTACAAGGGGTCTGTTGTAAGGTCACGTAACTTATGTTTCAAAATGGTCAGCTGAGCTGACATGCGTGCCAGATGGCTTTGTGATAGACTACTTAGCAATTTGACAATTTTCAGCCTGCAACCTTTCCCCTGGCCTCAGTTAGCACCTTGTGGTAGCTATAGTCCATAGGTTGTGTTACAACATCTAAATATGCAGTCCTGTAAGGTTTTTCAGTCAATGTATTATAGAGGATGTTAATGCATTTTCGTGTGTGTGTGTGTGAGAGCCTACACATATCATGGTTATCTGATTTGCTTTGACATCTGAAACGGACCAATACGTAACTGAACCTTGGCTGTTATGAACCCTGTGTCCTCTTAATATGACTCAAAACAACAGTTTTACAGGTGGGTAGTAGTAGGGAGGTTTTAAAAGTGAAATAAAACAAAGACCAGCACCCTTGGGCTTTTTAAAGATGTTCGTGAAAGCTCTTTAGCTAATGCAAAATCACCCCTTGTGCAGTGTCCTCCTTCTTGTTTGTCACTATATCAGTGTGTCCTGTGTGTGTCTGTGTTTGTGGTATCCTTGTGTATCCGGCTGCCCAGCCATATTACAGGGTGATTTGGAGAGCACTTTGGGCCCCGATCAATAAGAATAAGGCAGCTAATAGAAGGATGAGAGCCAAAAAAGCCATGCTCTCAGCCTGATGGAGAGACGGACACACCAGGGCCCCATATAGACCATGTCTGCGAGACAGATTTCCAGCCGTTGCGCTAATGCTAGTTCTCATTGGTTTGCGAAACTACCCTGAACTTCCTTCATACTGGACCCTGAGACATACAAATGTTATCCAAGAGTTCATCTGACTCTGGGGAAGTAGATAAAAGGCTTCATTGCCAAAATCCTGTGTACACACACACACACTCTCAATGCCTAGTGACAATCTTTTGCCTCATCACATACGCTGCTGTTACTTTTTATCTATCCCGTTGCCTAGTCACTTAATCTCTAACTATAGACTGGGCGATATATCAAATTAATTCAAATGGTTTTGCGTTATATTCCAAATGCCTGCTTTGCAAGAACGATGTGCGTTTGTCCACTTGTTCTCATGTTGTCTTTTTGGCCTTGTCCCCTATGCTCCTTCTGTGCTGTGTGCACCTTCCCATTTACACCAGGGATCTGTAAATAAGGATTAGATGCTCATGTCTCCACTCTAACAACGGGAGTCGTTGTCCCAAAGGCAGGAGGGCAGGCGACAAGATTGGATCCAAAATAAGTGTGTAGAAGCTCATCTTTGCATCTTCCTCTCTGTTTACACACACACCAAGCCCCTCCCCCTCCACTCACAACAACAAAGATGAGAGATCACGTCATCTCTGACAAGCGGTTTCAACTCGCTATTTGCATTTGAGGTTTGGTCCAACTGAATCGGTCATATGGACACAAACACATTGAGGCATTATTTTACTGTAATAGAGAAGTTAACCTTTTAACGATCCTATTTTTACTCTTCAAATTGAGCGCAGAGCAGACAATACTAAAACGAGAGTATCAATAAACATTTGATTCTGGAAAATGCATTCTTAGTTGGTCGCGTGCGCCATTGCGGTACCATGTACCGCTAGCAGCATGTGTTTTCTAAATGTGCAATAAGCCTAAAACACATATGTAAGGATTTGGCAACTCGTTCTCATTGTGAGAAATGGGGTAGGGCACTTGATTTGAACATCTGAACTAAGTGGACAGGCTAGCATGCTGTTAAAACAGTTGGAAACGGACAGGACAGAAGGGTGTGTTCATAACAATTCAACTGTTCTACCTTCTTAGCTTGCAAATCTATCCAAGTTCACTCAACTTAAAATATAAAGATTAGCTGGCTACTCACTAGCACATGGGCTTTTACTTGATTTGTTTATGAGATCTGGGTTAATGTTCCATAATGGCTGCTACAAGAACTTAGTCATTATGCATGGTTCTGGTTAAATTAGTAACAAAAAGGGCATTTCATAGACAGGAGGACCAAAAAAAGCCTAACGATTAATTGGCATATTTTTATATATATATTTGTAATAATGAGAATTACAACAATACCGAATGAACACTTATTTTAACTTGATATAGTACATCAATAAAATCATTTTTGTCTCATAATGAAACCTGTTCAATTTGGTTTAAATAATGCAAAAACAAAGTGAAATATTTGCCATGTAAAAAATAACGTTTAAGTTCCTTACTCAGAGCATAAGAACTTAATTATATGAAAGCTGGTGGTTCCTTTTAACATGAGTCTTCAATATTCCCAGGTAAGAAGTTTTATGTTGTAGTTATTATAGGAATTATAGGACTATTTCTCCCTATACCATTTGTATTTCCTATACCTTTGACTATTGGATGTTCTTATAGGCAATTTAGTATTGCCAGCCTAATCTCGGGAGTTTATAGGCTTGAAGTCATAAACTGCAATGCTTGAAGCACAGCGAAGAGCTGCTAGTTAAGTGCTGTTTGAGTGAATGCTTATGAGCCTGCTGCTGCCTACCACCGCTCAGTCAAACTGCTCTATCAAATCATAGACTTAATTATAATATAATAACACACAGAAATATGAGCCTTAGGTCATTAATATGGTCAAATCAAGAGGGAAAAAAAGTTTGTTCTTTCAGTGAAATACGCAATATATATTTTATCTAATGGGTGGCATCCCTAAGTCTAAATATTGCTGTTACATTGAAGGTTGTACAATGTTATGTCATAATTATGTACAATTCTGGCAAATTAATTACGGTCTTTGTTAGAAAGAAATGGTCTTCACACAGTTCGCAACGAGCCAGGCGGCCCAAACTGCTGCATATACCCTGACTCTGCTTGCACAGAACGCAAGAGAAGTGACACAATTTCCCTAGTTAAAATAAATTCATGTTCGCAGGCATTATTAACTACATATGCAGGTTTAAAGATGTATACTTATGTATTGATTTTAAGAAAGGCATTGATGTTGCACCAATGTGTACCTAACCATAAACACCTTTTTTTTTCACGAATGCGCTAGTTAAATCACCCGTTTGGCGAAGTAGGCTGTGATTCAATGTTAAGTTAACAGGCACTGCATCGATCATATGCAATGTAGGACAAGCTAGTAATATCATCAACCATGTGTAGTTAACTAGTGATTATGTTAAGATTGGTTGTTTTTTTATAAGATAAGTTTTACGCTAGCTAGCGACTTACCTTGGCTCATTGCTGCACTTGCTTAACAGGTAGTCAGCCTGCCACAGTCTCCTCGTGGAGTGCAGTGTAATCGACCATAATCGCCGTCCAAAAATACAGATTGTTATGAAAACTTGAAACCGACCCTAATTACTCGGCCATTCCGATTAATCGGTCGACCTCTAATATCTACCTCAATTACTTTGCACCCCTGCACATCGACTTGGTACTAGTACCCCGTGTATATAGCCAAGTTATCGTTACTCATTGTGTATTTATGTGTTTAATTTTCTATTTTCTTTCTCTCTACGTTGTTGGGAAGGGCCCTTAAGTAAGCATTTCACTGTTAGTCTACACCTGTCGTTTATGAAGCATGTGAAAAATACAATTTCATTTCATAACATTTTCAACAACAAAAAAACTACTTTCCTCCTTGCTTCATTCATGTGTAATGCTCGCTAGAGCAATCCTTTTTTTTACCAAACGCCACATCTTGCTTAGGTGGTTGTGTGTCCCCCGTTTAGGTTTCTTACGCTGTTGCCCCGTTTGTGTTAAGACCCCTGACTCATAACGAGATCATTACGCTGAAAAAAATGAAGTCATGTATATAAACATTTGATCAAACGGTCTCCATGAATTATAGAGGCTTGCTGGAGCTAGACAATGTACCAGGCTGTAGCTAGAGACACGCCTAAAAATGGGCTAGAATTGAGTGTATTTGTATTCTGTTTGTCTAATGTTGGTAACATTGGATCTTCATTCTTACATTACATGATGAATACGGACTCAAGTGACGAGTGTGTGTGCGCACCTGCTCTATGGCTTTGAATGTGTGTGTTTGTGAAAGACATCCGGGACTAACGATAGTCATAATTAGCTACGGTTTCTTTTGTTTCATTTATTTCTCGGTGACATTCCCCCAGGGTTTTCACTCTAGCCTTGGTAATGAGTGTGTGTGTATTGGTCGAGCTATCACATACCCATTGCATGCTGTTCATGGCTTTTAATGCTCCATAAGATCATTCGCCTGAAGTGGGTGTTTTTTACCATTTCAGACTCGACATTTCCAGTAATTAGCGTCACATATATGCATGTTTTTCCCTTTTAAATAGGGGGAAAATATACATTTTCTTTATATAATTACCTCTCTCGCTGTGTTTGTGTGTTGCAGTTGACCTTTTAACCATAGCTTCTTTTGCAGGTGTGTATAGATGCGAGGGCTGACATGTAATGTTTTTTGAAGTGTGTTTGTGGTATCTATGATATTGTCCCAAAGGGGATTCAACATTTTTAATTATCTTTCTCTCTAGGTGAAGATCGAAGGACACTCAAAGAGAGTCGAGACACTGAACGGTTAGCGCTATACCAGAGAGGACTCTTTCATAGTCGTCATATCTCTACGTATTCCCCATGTCTGGAACCGACTCCACAGTGGAAGACCTGTTATACCCTGCCTGTGAAGGTTCAAAACCTCCTTCATAACCACTATCCTGCACCTCTCCTCGCCATCAGTCAAAGGAGGTAACAAACAGGCGGCAACTTTGGGGAAGACTACAACTCCAAGAGACTACAACTCCAGGTGCCTAATTCAGAGGGCATTTCTCCAGTCCCAACGCCACTGGAATACCACGCATGTCCATCGCCCATATGGGGGCTAAGACCACTCCATTACCCACACTGACACCATTCTGAGCCCTGTATTGCCACAGTGTTTGGGGTGTCGTCATCGGTGGCGCTGGATTGAGCCCAAATGGCTGGGAAGGGCAACCCGGTCCCGGGCCCACACCTCAACGGCTTCCCCATGCCCCACTACTCCTACTTCTTCCCCCACATGCTGGGGGGGCTCTCTCCCCCCGGCCTGCCCCTGAGTAGCTACAGCACGCCCTCGCCAGCCAGTAAGTACCCCTACTGTACGTCCTCAACCTTCTCTCTGCTGTTTCAATTGACTGTGTGGTGTAGTGTTGGTGCTTGCTAAAGCGCATTTGTTTTGGCTGTGCTGTTGTCTGGTTTGCCTCAGAATATTAGCCTGTTTTTTTGGTATAGCCAACTCCTTTGTCAACGGTCTGGCGCTCAAGGTATCAGAGTATTGGCCTGTTGCAGTATTTTGAGTCTAAGCATGTTGGCCTAAACAGCCTACTACTAGTGGACTGTTTCTAAGGTCTTGTATAAGGCTCTGAGATTTTGGTTGTGTGGGCATCTTGGATACACCACAGTCTTTTTTGGAATGTTCGAGGTAAGAGGAAGAACCCTGAGCTCCGAGTGGTTTCTGCTCCTCAGAAAAAGTTGTCTTCATTAGCAGAGAAAATGTTCCTGTGCCATGCGGTCTGATCATCCGTAGAGGCTGATGGCGGGAATTGAATGATATAATTGCAATGTTACCTGTGTCCTGCAGTTGTTGGCATATTTTGCATTAAACTATTTAGCTTCGCTATTTATTGTTTTTTGAGGATCGGATGTTGGAGAGACAGGAAATCAACAGAGATGCTGAGATGTTATTGTGCAGGGGGAGTGAGCTTTCATCTGGCCTGTTTAGACCAGTCCCACATGAGACTGTAACCCGAGCATAGCGCCACACTGCCTACAGCATTCACCGTCCTCAATACTCAGGCCCTCTCTAACACACACACACACCATGAAAACGTCTTAGATCACACAGGACAAGAGGACAGGGTAGTCAACCTGACATCTGAAAATGGACAAGCCACTAAAGCCAACCTTATCTATGTAAAATGACTACATATTGTTATGAGAGACTTAGTCAGCCAGGTTGCTCGGGGTCAGTGTATTGACTTTCCATCTGGTCATATTAGCATGGTGTTCAATGGGATTAGCAAGAGGAGGAACTTTGATTAGCAGTCAGTCATGTCCACTTCCTCATTGAGCCCTGAAAGACTGGGACATGCTTTTCATCCTATTCCTCATTTGAGTTGTATCTATTCAATTTGAATAAGTAACATTCGAATGGTAGTGGTACATTGTGTGTGTGGACACTGCATCGCTATCTCTTGTGGCCTTTTTGTGTGTGTGTGGCACATGTGTCTGTCAGGACTCTCTCCCAGTGTTTGATGAGAGGGGAGGCGGGGTTCCTTCACTTAAGCCGCACAAACACTTCCTGGGACATTGACCACCGCTTCCTACTCACTCATGCACACACACAAACACGTACACTCTCTCATTGACATAGTTTCTGGGTCATTTCATCAAACCATGACACCCACCATCTCAGATTGTTCTGAAATTGTTTCTGGAGTTAGAAACCTTTTAAGCTTAGCATTCCTGCAACATTATTTTGTTGAAATATAATTGGATGTCTGTGAAATTAAGCCTAATGGCAGGAACAGCACTCTAGTGGTCAGAACCTGGTAATATCAGGATGCTGTATGGGACATAAACCTAAACTTCAATGACTAATTTCTCTGAACAAGGGAAAAAACATGAGCAAATTCATTGAGAATGCATTTCACAGTATGAAGAAACAATACTTCGAGCCGCAGCTCCATACTACCTGTCAAACAGAGAACGGATATTGTATCGTGCATGTGTACAAATTAAGCCAAAAATCAAAGTTTAAACATTTCTAACCTATGCTTCCCTAATTTTCAAGAAAAGTGCATATAAAATGAAAGATTTACTTACAACCTGTTTTAAAAATCCTGATAATACATACCGAGTGTACCCTTTAACTTAGGGCAAGGCGTCCCGTCCCACTAGCGGGACAACTTCAGGTGAAACTGGAGGGGGCGCAATTCAAATAAATAATCATAAATATTATGGATACTAAACATTTAGGTACCCATAAGGGTCTTACATCGGTTAATCTAACTGCACTGTCCGATTTACAGTAGCTATTACAGCGAAAACATGCCATGCGATTGTTTGAGGACGGCGCCCCACATCAAAATATTTTTCCACCGGCACAGGTTTCATACATTCACAAATAGTGATTAAATATTCACTTTTTGAAACTCTTCCTCTGATTTGTCATCCAAAGGGTCCCAGCTATAACATGTAGTGTCGTTTTGTTAGATAAAATCCTTCTTTATATCCCAAACGGTCTGTTTAGTTGGCACCATCGATGAGTAATCCACTCGTTCAACTTGCAGAGAAAGGAATCTGAAACTCTACCCCTAAACTTTGTTTCAACAAGTCAAAATACATTTCTATTAACTCCTCAGATACCCTAAAATTTAATCAAACTATAATATTTCTTACGGAAAGAAGTATGTTCAATAGGAAACCGATTTTAGGAGGTGCGTCCTGTCTTCATGGCGCGTGCAAACACGAATTTCCAAGACTGTCCCTGTACTAAAACTGATATTTCTTATTCGTTTTTGAAGTTACAAGCCTGAAACCTTGAACATAGACTGTGGAAGCCATAGGAATTGCATCCAGGGAGATAATTTTCAGTATGACTTTATACATGCCATTCTAAGAGGATGATCTCTCAACAAGAAAAATCAGGTTGGTTTTTCTTTGTATTCTCTCACCATATCTATTGTGTTATATTGTCCTATATTATTTTAACATTTCTACAAAGTGTTTTCTTTCCAGTGGTACCAATTATATGCATATCCTGGCTTCAGGGCCTGAGCAACAGGCAGTTTACTTTGGGCACATCTATCAGGCGGAAATTGTGTTCCAAATAAGACTACCTCTTAAATAATCTAGTTTAATTCATTTCCAAATGTACAATTGGACATTTCTTATGTAAAATTATATTAATCTCCCCTAAAGTTATTAAAATAAACGGATAATTTCTATTCATAATGAAAGTAGTACTCATATTAAGGGGGTGTCCAATCGTAGCCACAGAGATCCATGTGGACTTAGGCTTTTGTTCTTGCCAAACAGTACACACCCGATTTCAACCAGTCATATATACTTTAATCATTAATCAAGACCAGATTAGTTGAATCAGGTGTGTTATTGCTTAGTTAGAACACAAACCTGAACCCACATTAGCCCTCTGGTTAAGAAGCCATGCATCAAAGAACACAACACACAACTTTCAATGAATTATCTGAAAGCTGATTTCACATTTGCTGTCGTGCTACTCTTTTAAATTAGTTCAACTTTTTGTCCTAAATCCTATCTGAAGATAGTTTCAAATCTCCCTCTCTACTGTGTGTTAAAAAGGTATAGGTGGTGGACCAAAAAACAGAATCACTTGGATGAATGTAAGACGACAATATGACAATGGTCCACCCAAAAGTGCATGAGTCTTCACCCAATAATCATCTTCTTGTCCCTCCTTTGTTTGCATTTGTATCCACCACTTGTAGGTCTTCTATCTATCCCTCAGCCCTGATCTTATTCTTCTCTGCATCAGCTACTACCAGTCCACTTCAAACGTCTTGGAGAGAGTACATAGGTTTCTAATCTTGGTAAATGCACCATGGCTAGATGCTAAATATGCATAACTGTAGTTGTGTGTTTTTAATCAACTTAAATCTGAACTAAAAACATTTGTGCTCATGTTCAGTGGATATTAGAGAAATCAACACACACACTCCATGTGTTTCAATGGAAAGTGGGCATAATAGGAGAATATTGGGCTTAATTGGGAAAGCATTGATTTATAATGAAGATAAAAGCAAGCCTACCCATAAAATAGTTTGAATCCAATGGTTTGGTGTGAAAATATACACTATAGACTACAATGTTATGCAAAGGTGTTATTGATCATATTGAAAAATATTGCTTTGTTGTAATTTACATTCTTCTGTATAGAGGAAGTGCTTTTTGTGCAACAGATAGATGCCGTTTTTGTAAATTTAACACTTATGTGTAACAATGCAAGGTTCATTTAACAGTCAAATAAAACAAAATGCATTTGAAAATGTAAGCTGTGAGTGCCTGGTGTATTATCGTCTTGTCGTTCACCAAGTTATGTTGCTGCTGTGAGACACATGCAGGCACGACTGCTAGCATGAAAAACACATTTTCAATTGGTGGTTGTGTGAAGGCATTGTCAAGGTTTTTCACGCCATTGCTCTGTGTGTGTTAAGACCCCTGACTCATCAATATATGAAGTCATATAACTTTGATTTAAACTGTCTCCATGAATTTTACAGATGCCTGCTGTAGCTAGACGTGTACCTGGCTGTAGCTAGACGTGTACCTGGCTGTAGCTAGACGTGTACCTGGCTGTAGCTAGACGTGTACCTGGCTGTAGCTAGACGTGTACCTGGCTGTAGCTAGACGTGTACCTGGCTGTAGCTAGACGTGCACCTGGCTGTAGCCAGACGTGCACCTGGCGTGTACCTGGCTGTAGCCAGACGTGTACCTGGCTGTAGCCAGACGCGTTCCAGCGTACCAGGCTGTAGCCAGACGCGTACCAGCGTACCAGGCTGTAGCTAGACGCGTACCTGGCTGTAGCTAGACGCGTTCCAGCGTACCTGGCTGTAGCTAGACGCGTTCCAGCGTACCAGGCTGTAGCCAGACGCGTACCAGCGTACCTGGCTGTAGCCAGACGCGTACCAGCGTACCTGGCTGTAGCCAGACGCGTACCAGGGTACCTGGATGTAGCCAGACGCGTTCCAGCGTACCTGGCTGTATCCAGACGCGTTCCAGCGTACCAGGCTGTAGCCAGACGCGTTCCAGCGTACCAGGCTGTAGCCAGACGCGTTCCAGCGTACCAGGCTGTAGCCAGACGCGTTCCAGCGTACCTGGTTGTAGCTAGACGCGTACCTGGCTGTAGCTAGACGCGTACCTGGCTGTAGCCAGACGCGTTCCAGCGTACCTGGCTGTAGCCAGACGCGTACCAGCGTACCTGGCTGTAGCTAGACGCGTACCAGCGTACCTGGCTGTAGCTAGACGCGTACCTGGCTGTAGCTAGACGCGTTCCAGCGTACCTGGCTGTAGCTAGACGCGTTCCAGCGTACCTGGCTGTAGCTAGACGCGTTCCAGCGTACCAGGCTGTAGCTAGACGCGTTCCAGCGTACCTGGCTGTAGCTAGACGCGTTCCAGCGTACCAGGCTGTAGCTAGACGTGTACCAGCGTACCTGGCTGTAGCTAGACGTGTTCCAGCGTACCAGGCTGTAGCTAGACTCGTACCAGGCTGTAGCTAGACTCGTACCTGGCTGTAGCTAGACGCGTACCTGGCTGTAGCTAGACGCGTACCTGGCTGTAGCTAGACGCGTACCTGGCTGTAGCCAGACGCGTTCCAGCGTACCTGGCTGTAGCTAGACATGTACCAGCGTACCTGGCTGTAGCTAGACGCGTACCTGGCTGTAGCTAGACGCGTTCCAGCGTACCTGGCTGTAGCTAGACGCGTTCCAGCGTACCAGGCTGTAGCTAGACGTGTTCCAGCGTACCTGGCTGTAGCTAGACGCGTTCCAGCGTACCAGGCTGTAGCTAGACGTGTACTAGCGTACCTGGCTGTAGCTAGACGTGTTCCAGCGTACCAGGCTGTAGCTAGACTCGTACCTGGCTGTAGCTAGACGTGTACCAGCGTACCTGGCTGTAGCTAGACGTGTTCCAGCGTACCAGGCTGTAGCTAGACTCGTACCTGGCTGTAGCTAGACGTGTACCAGCGTACCAGGCTGTAGCTAGACTCGTACCTGGCTGTAGCTAGACGTGTACCAGCGTACCTGGCTGTAGCTAGACACATTCCAGCGTACCAGGCTGTAGCTAGACTCGTACCTGGCTGTAGCTAGACGTGTACCAGCGTACCTGGCTGTAGCTAGACACATTCCAGCGTACCAGGCTGTAGCTAGACGCATTCCAGCGTACCTGGCTGCATACCAGCGTACCTGGCTGTAGCTAGACGTGTACCAGCGTACCAGGCTGTAGCTAGACGCGTTCCAGCGTACCTGGCTATAGCTAGACGTGTACCAGCGTACCTGGCTGTAGCTAGACGTGTACCAGCGTACCTGGCTGTAGCTAGACGCGTACCAGCGTACCTGGCTGTAGCTAGACGCGTACCAGCGTACCAGGCTGTAGCTAGACGCGTACCAGCGTACCAGGCTGTAGCTAGACGCGTACCAGCGTACCAGGCTGTAGCTAGACGCGTTCCAGCGTACCAGGCTGTAGCTAGACGCGTACCAGCGTACCAGGCTGTAGCTAGACGCGTACCAGCGTACCAGGCTGTAGCTAGACGCGTACCAGCGTACCTGGCTGTAGCCAGACGCGTACCTGGCTGTAGCCAGACGCGTACCAGCGTACCTGGCTGTAGCCAGACGCGTACCAGCGTACCTGGCTGTAGCTAGACGCGTTCCAGCGTACCTGGCTGTAGCTAGACGCGTACCAGCGTACCTGGCTGTAGCCAGACGTGTACCAGCGTACCTGGCTGTAGCTAGACGCGTTCCAGCGTACCTGGCTGTAGCTAGACGCGTACCTGGCTGTAGCTAGACGCGTTCCAGCGTACCAGGCTGTAGCCAGACGTGTACCAGCCACCTGGCTGTAGCCAGACGTGTACCAGCGTACCTGGCTGTAGCCAGACGTGTACCAGCGTACCTTGCTGTAGCCAGACGTGTACCAGCGTACCTGGCTGTAGCCAGACGTGTACCAGCGTACCTGGCTGTAGCCAGACGTGTACCAGCGTACCTGGCTGTAGCCAGACGTGTACCAGCGTACCTGGCTGTAGCCAGATGTGTACCTGGCTGTAGCTAGACGTGTTCCTTGCTGTAACTAGACGTGTACCTGGCTGTAACTAGACGTGCACCTGGCTGTAACTAGACGTGCACCTGGCTGTAACTAGACGTGCACCTGGCTGTAACTAGACATGTACCAGCGTACCTGGCTGTAGCCAGACGTGTACCTGGCTGTAGCCAGACGTGTACCAGCGTACCTGGCTGTAGCCAGACGTGTACCTGGCTGTAGCTAGACGCGTTCCAGGCTGTAGCTAGACGCGTACCTGGCTGTAACTAGACGTGCACCTGGCTGGAGCTAGACGTGCTCCTGGCTGTAACTAGACGTGTTCCAGGCTGAAGCTAGACGTGTTCCTGGCTGTAACTAGACGTGTTCCAGGCTGTAACTAGACGTGTACCTGGCTGTAGCTAGACGTGTACCTGGCTGTAGCTAGACGTGTACCTGGCTGTAGCTAGACGTGTACCTGGCTGTAGCTAGACGCGTTCCTGGCTGTAGCTAGACGCGTACCTGGCTGTAGCTAGACGCGTACCTGGCTGTAGCTAGACGCGTACCTGGCTGTAGCTAGACGTGTACCAGCGTACCTGGCTGTAGCCAGACGTGTACCAGCGTACCTGGCTGTAGCCAGACGTGTTCCAGCGTACCTGGCTGTAGCCAGACGCGTTCCAGCGTACCTGGCTGTAGCCAGACGCGTACCAGCGTACCTGGCTGTAGCCAGACGCGTTCCAGCGTACCTTGCCTTAGCCAGACGTGTACCAGCGTACCTGGCTGTAGCCAGACGCGTACCAGCGTACCTGGCTGTAGCCAGACGCGTACCAGCGTACCTGGCTGTAGCCAGACGCGTACCAGCGTACCTGGCTGTAGCCAGACGTGTTCCAGCGTACCTGGCTGTAGCTAGACGCGTACCTGGCTGTAGCTAGACGTGTACCAGCGTACCTGGCTGTAGCTAGACGCGTTCCAGCGTACCTGGCTGTAGCTAGACGCGTACCAGCGTACCTGGCTGTAGCTAGACGTGTACCAGCGTACCAGGCTGTAGCTAGACGTATACCAGCGTACCTGGCTGTAGCCAGACGTGTACCAGCGTACCTGGCTGTAGCCAGACGTGTACCAGCGTACCTGGCTGTAGCCAGACGCGTACCAGCGTACCTGGCTGTAGCCAGACGTGTTCCAGCGTACCTGGCTGTAGCTAGACGCGTACCTGGCTGGTAGCTAGACGCGTTCCCTACCAGGCTGTAGCTAGACGTGTACCAGCGTACCTGGCTGTAGCCAGACGTGTACCAGCGTACCTGGCTGTAGCCAGACGTGTACCAGCGTACCTGGCTGTAGCCAGACGTGTACCAGCGTACCTGGCTGTAGCCAGACGTGTACCAGCGTACCTGGCTGTAGCCAGCGTACCTGGCTGTAGCCAGCGTACCAGCCTGGCTGTAGCCAGACGCGTACCTGGCTGTAGCCAGACGCGTACCTGGCTGTAGCTATACGCGTACCTGGCTGTAGCTAGACGTGTACCTGGCTGTAGCTAGACGCGTTCCAGCGTACCAGGCTGTAGCCAGACGCGTAGCAGCGTACCTGGCTGTAGCCAGACGCGTACCAGCGTACCTGGCTGTAGCTAGACGCGTACCTGGCTGTAGCTAGAAGCATACCTGGCTTGTAGCTAGACGCGTTCCAGCATACCTGGCTGTAGCCAGACGCGTACCTGGCTGTAGCCAGACGCGTTCCAGCGTACCTGGCTGTAGCCAGACGCGTTCCAGCGTACCTGGCTGTAGCCAGACGCGTTCCAGCGTACCTGGCTGTAGCCAGACGCGTTCCAGCGTACCTGGCTGTAGCTAGACGCGTTCCAGCGTACCTGGCTGTAGCTAGACGCGTTCCAGCGTACCTGGCTGTAGCTAGACGCGTACCTGGCTGTAGCTAGACGCGTACCTGGCTGTAGCTAGACGCGTACCTGGCTGTAGCTAGACGCGTACCAGGCTGTAGCTAGACGTGTACCAGCGTACCAGGCTGTAGCTAGACGTGTTCCTGGCTGTAACTAGACGTGTACCTGGCTGTAACTAGACGTGTACCTGGCTGTAACTAGACGTGCACCTGGCTGTAACTAGACGTGCACCTGGCTGTAACTAGACGTGTACCAGCGTACCTGGCTGTAGCCAGACGTGTACCAGCGTACCTGGCTGTAGCCAGACGTGTACCTGGCTGTAGCTAGACGTGTACCTGGCTGTAGCTAGACGTGTACCTGGCTGTAGCTAGACGCGTTCCTGGCTGTAGCTAGACGCGTACCTGGCTGTAGCTAGACGCGTACCTGACTGTAGCTAGACGCGTTCCAGCGTACCAGGCTGTAGCCAGACGCGTTCCAGCGTACCAGGCTGTAGCCAGACGCGTACCAGCGTACCTGGCTGTAGCTAGACGCGTTCCAGCGTACCTGGCTGTAGCTAGACGCGTTCCAGCGTACCTGGCTGTAGCTAGACGCGTACCTGGCTGTAGCTAGACGCGTACCTGGCTGTAGCTAGACGCGTACCTGGCTGTAGCTAGACGCGTACCAGGCTGTAGCTAGACGTGTACCAGCGTACCAGGCTGTAGCTAGACGTGTTCCTGGCTGTAACTAGACGTGTACCTGGCTGTAACTAGACGTGTACCTGGCTGTAACTAGACGTGCACCTGGCTGTAACTAGACGTGCACCTGGCTGTAACTAGACGTGTACCAGCGTACCTGGCTGTAGCCAGACGTGTACCAGCGTACCTGGCTGTAGCCAGACGTTCCAGCGTACCTGGCTGTAGCTAGACGTGTACCTGGCTGTAGCTAGACGTGTACCTGGCTGTAGCTAGACGCGTTCCTGGCTGTAGCTAGACGCGTACCTGGCTGTAGCTAGACGCGTACCTGACTGTAGCTAGACGCGTACCTGGCTGTAGCTAGACGCGTACCTGGCTGTAGCTAGACGCGTACCAGGCTGTAGCCAGACGCGTACCAGCGTACCTGGCTGTAGCTAGACGCGTTCCAGCGTACCTGGCTGTAGCTAGACGCGTTCCAGCGTACCTGGCTGTAGCTAGACGCGTTCCAGCGTACCAGGCTGTATCCAGACGCGTTCCAGCGTACCAGGCTGTAGCCAGACGCGTTCCAGCGTACCAGGCTGTAGCCAGACGCGTTCCAGCGTACCTGGTTGTAGCTAGACGCGTACCTGGCTGTAGCCAGACGCGTTCCAGCGTACCTGGCTGTAGCTAGACGCGTACCAGCGTACCTGGCTGTAGCTAGACGCGTACCTGGCTGTAGCTAGACGCGTTCCAGCGTACCTGGCTGTAGCTAGACGCGTTCCAGCGTACCTGGCTGTAGCTAGACGCGTTCCAGCGTACCTGGCTGTAGCTAGACGCGTTCCAGCGTACCAGGCTGTAGCTAGACGTGTACCAGCGTACCTGGCTGTAGCTAGACGTGTTCCAGCGTACCTGGCTGTAGCTAGACGTGTACCTGGCTGTAGCTAGACGTGTACCTGGCTGTAGCTAGACGTGTACCTGGCTGTAGCTAGACGTGTACCTGGCTGTAGCCAGACGTGTACCTGGCTGTAGCCAGACGTGTACCTGGCTGTAGCCAGACGTGTACCTGGCTGTAGCCAGACGCGTTCCAGCGTACCAGGCTGTAGCCAGACGCGTACCAGCGTACCAGGCTGTAGCCAGACGCGTACCAGCGTACCTGGCTGTAGCCAGACGCGTACCAGCGTACCTGGCTGTAGCTAGACGCGTACCTGGCTGTAGCTAGACGCGTTCCAGCGTACCTGGCTGTAGCTAGACGCGTTCCAGCGTACCAGGCTGTAGCCAGACGCGTACCAGCGTACCTGGATGTAGCCAGACGCGTTCCAGCGTACCTGGCTGTAGCCAGACGCGTTCCAGCGTACCAGGCTGTAGCCAGACGCGTTCCAGCGTACCTGGCTGTAGCCAGACGCGTTCCAGCGTACCTGGCTGTAGCTAGACGTGTACCAGCGTACCTGGCTGTAGCTAGACGCGTACCTGGCTGTAGCTAGACGCGTTCCAGCGTACCTGGCTGTAGCTAGACGCGTTCCAGCGTACCTGGCTGTAGCTAGACGCGTTCCAGCGTACCAGGCTGTAGCTAGACGCGTTCCAGCGTACCAGGCTGTAGCCAGACGTGTACCAGCGTACCTGGCTGTAGCTAGACGCGTTCCAGCGTACCTGGCTGTAGCTAGACGCGTTCCAGCGTACCAGGCTGTAGCTAGACGCGTTCCAGCGTACCTGGTTGTAGCTAGACGCGTACCTGGCTGTAGCTAGACGAGTTCCAGCGTACCAGGCTGTAGCTAGACGCGTTCCAGCGTACCTGGCTGTAGCTAGACGCGTTCCAGCGTACCAGGCTGTAGTTAGACGCGTTCCAGCGTACCTGGCTGTAGCTAGACATGTACCAGCGTACCTGGCTGTAGCCAGACGCGTACCTGGCTGTAGCTAGACGCGTTCCAGCGTACCTGGCTGTAGCCAGACGCGTTCCAGCGTACCTGGCTGTAGCCAGACGCGTTCCAGCGTACCTGGCTGTAGCCAGACGCGTTCCAGCGTACCAGGCTGTAGCCAGACGCGTTCCAGCGTACCTGGCTGTAGCTAGACGCGTACCTGGCTGTAGCTAGACGTGTACCAGCGTACCTGGCTGTAGCTAGACGCGTACCTGGCTGTAGCTAGACGCGTACCTGGCTGTAGCTAGACGCGTTCCAGCGTACCTGGCTGTAGCTAGACGCGTTCCAGCGTACCAGGCTGTAGCTAGACGCGTTCCAGCGTACCAGGCTGTAGCCAGACGTGTACCAGCGTACCTGGCTGTAGCTAGACGCGTTCCAGCGTACCTGGCTGTAGCTAGACGCGTTCCAGCGTACCTGGCTGTAGCTAGACGCGTTCCAGCGTACCAGGCTGTATCCAGACGCGTTCCAGCGTACCAGGCTGTAGCCAGACGCGTTCCAGCGTACCAGGCTGTAGCCAGACGCGTTCCAGCGTACTTGGTTGTAGCTAGACGCGTACCTGGCTGTAGCTAGACGCGTTCCAGCGTACCTGGCTGTAGCTAGACGCGTTCCAGCGTACCTGGCTGTAGCTAGACATGTACCAGCGCACCTGGCTGTAGCTAGACGCGTTCCAGCGTACCTGGCTGTAGCTAGACGCGTTCCAGCGTACCTGGCTGTAGCTAGACGTGTTCCAGCGTACCTGGCTGTAGCTAGACGCGTTCCAGCGTACCTGGCTGTAGCTAGACGCGTTCCAGCGTACCTGGCTGTAGCTAGACGCGTTCCAGCGTACCAGGCTGTAGCTAGACGCGTTCCAGCGTACCTGGCTGTAGCTAGACGCGTTCCAGCGTACCAGGCTGTAGCTAGACGTGTTCCAGCGTACCTGGCTGTAGCTAGACGTGTTCCAGCGTACCTGGCTGTAGCTAGACGTGTACCTGGCTGTAGCTAGACATGTACCTGGCTGTAGCTAGACGTGTACCTGGCTGTAGCTAGACGTGTACCTGGCTGTAGCCAGACGTGTACCTGGCTGTAGCCAGACGCGTTGTGCCTGGCTGGCTGTTCCAGCCAGACGCGTTCCAGCGTACCAGGCTGTAGCCAGACGCGTACCAGCGTACCAGGCTGTAGCCAGACGCGTACCAGCGTACCTGGCTGTAGCCAGACGCGTACCAGCGTACCTGGCTGTAGCCAGACGCGTACCAGCGTACCTGGCTGTAGCTAGACGCGTACCTGGCTGTAGCTAGACGCGTTCCAGCGTACCTGGCTGTAGCTAGACGCGTTCCAGCGTACCTGGCTGTAGCCAGACGCGTACCAGCGTACCTGGCTGTAGCCAGACGCGTACCAGCGCCTGGCTGTAGCCAGGCGTACCGTTCCAGCGTACCTGGCTGTAGCCAGACGCGTTCCAGCGTACCTGGCTGTAGCCAGACGCGTTCCAGCGTACCTGGCTGTAGTACCTGGCTGTAGCCCAGCGTACCTGGCTGTAGCTAGACGTGTACCAGCGTACCTGGCTGTAGCTAGACTGGCTGTACCTGGCTGTAGCTAGACGCGTTCCTGGCTGTAGCCGCGTACCTGGCTGTAGCTAGACGCGTTCCAGCGTACCTGGCTGTAGCTAGACGCGTTCCAGCGTACCTGGCTGTAGCTAGACGCGTTCCAGCGTACCAGGCTGTAGCTAGACGCGTTCCAGCGTACCTGGCTGTAGCCATGTACCGCGTTCCAGCGTACCTGGCTGTAGCAGACGTACCAGGCGTTCAGCGTACCTGGCTGTAGCTAGACGCGTTCCAGCGTACCTGGCTGTAGCTAGACGCGTTCCAGCGTACCAGGCTGTAGCCAGACGCGTTCCAGCGTACCAGGCTGTAGCCAGACGCGTTCCAGCGTACCAGGCTGTAGCCAGACGCGTTCCAGCGTACCTGGCTGTAGCTAGACACGTACCTGGCTGTGGCTGTAGCAGACGCGTACCTGGCTGTAGCCAGACGCGTTCCAGCGTACCTGGCTGTAGCCAGACGCGTACCAGCGTGCCTGGCTGTAGCCTGGTACCTGGCTGTAGCCAGGCGTTCCAGCGTACCTGGCTGTAGCCAGCGTTCCAGACGCGTTCCAGCGTACCTGGCTGTAGCCAGACGCCTGGCTTCCAGCGTACCTGGCTGTAGCCAGACGCGTTCCAGCGTACCTGGCTGTAGCTAGACGCGTTCCAGCGTACCTGGCTGTAGCTAGTACCGCGTTCCAGCGTACCTGGCTGTAGCTAGACGCGTTCCAGCGTACCTGGCTGTAGCCAGACGTGTACCAGCGTACCTGGCTGTAGCTAGACGTGTTCCAGCGTACCAGGCTGTAGCTAGACGTTCAGCGTACCTGGCTGTAGCTAGACGTTACCGCGTACCTGGCTGTAGCTAGACGCGTACCTGGCTGTAGCCAGACGCGTTCCAGCGTACCTGGCTGTAGCTAGACATGTACCAGCGTACCTGGCTGTAGCTAGACGCAGCGTACCTGGCTGTAGCTAGACGCGTTCCAGCGTACCTGGCTGTAGCTAGACGCGTTCCAGCGTACCAGGCTGTAGCTAGGCGTGTTCCAGCGTACCTGGCTGTAGCTAGACGCGTTCCAGCGTACCAGGCTGTAGCTAGACGTGTACCAGCGTACCTGGCTGTAGCGCGTACCTGGCTGTAGCTAGACGTTACCAGCGTACCTGGCTGTAGCTAGACGTGTTCCAGCGTACCTGGCTGTAGCTAGACGCTCCAGCGTACCTGGCTGTAGCTAGCGTGTACCAGCGTACCTGGCTGTAGCTAGACGTGTTCCAGCGTACCAGGCTGTAGCTAGACTCGTACCTGGCTGTAGCTAGACGCGTTCCAGCGTACCTGGCTGTAGCTAGACGTGTACCAGCGTACCTGGCTGTAGCTAGACGTGTTCCAGCGTACCAGGCTGTAGCTAGACTCGTACCTGGCTGTAGCTAGACGCGTACCTGGCTGTAGCTAGACGCGTACCTGGCTGTAGCCAGACGCGTTCCAGCGTACCTGGCTGTAGCTAGACATGTACCAGCGTACCTGGCTGTAGCTAGACGCGTACCTGGCTGTAGCTAGACGCGTTCCAGCGTACCAGGCTGTAGCTAGACGTGTTCCAGCGTACCTGGCTGTAGCTAGACGCGATCCAGCGTACCAGGCTGTAGCTAGACGTGTACCAGCGTACCTGGCTGTAGCTAGACGTGTTCCAGCGTACCAGGCTGTAGCTAGACTCGTACCTGGCTGTAGCTAGACGTGTACCAGCGTACCTGGCTGTAGCTAGACACATTCCAGCGTACCAGGCTGTAGCTAGACGCATTCCAGCGTACCTGGCTGTAGCTAGACGTGTACCAGCGTACCTGGCTGTAGCTAGACGTGTACCAGCGTACCTGGCTGTAGCTAGACGTGTACCAGCGTACCTGGCTGTAGCTAGACGTGTACCAGCGTACCAGGCTGTAGCTAGACGTTCCAGCGTACCTGGCTGTAGCTAGAGACCGCGTGTACCAGCGTACCTGGCTGTAGCTAGACGCGTACCAGCGTACCTGGCTGTAGCTAGACGCGTACCAGCGTACCTGGCTGTAGCTAGACGCGTACCAGCGTACCAGGCTGTAGCTAGACGCGTACCAGCGTACCAGGCTGTAGCTAGACGCGTACCAGCGTACCTGGCTGTAGCCAGACGCGTACCTGGCTGTAGCCAGACGTGTACCAGCGTACCTGGCTGTAGCTAGACGCGTTCCAGCGTACCTGGCTGTAGCTAGACGCGTACCAGCGTACCTGGCTGTAGCCAGACGCGTACCTGGCTGTAGCCAGACGTGTACCAGCGTACCTGGCTGTAGCTAGACGCGTTCCAGCGTACCTGGCTGTAGCTAGACGCGTACCTGGCTGTAGCTAGACGCGTTCCAGCGTACCAGGCTGTAGCCAGACGTGTACCAGCCACCTGGCTGTAGCCAGACGTGTACCAGCGTACCTGGCTGTAGCCAGACCTGGCTGTACCACGTGTACCAGCGTACCTGGCTGTAGCCAGACGTGTACCAGCGTACCTTGCTGTAGCCAGACGTGTACCAGCGTACCTGGCTGTAGCCAGACGTGTACCAGCGTACCTGGCTGTAGCCAGACGTGTACCAGCGTACCTGGCTGTAGCCAGACGTGTACCTGGCTGTAGCTAGACGTGTTCCTTGGCTGTAACTAGACGTGTACCTGGCTGTAACTAGACGTGCACCTGGCTGTAACTAGACGTGCACCTGGCTGTAACTAGACGTGTACCAGCGTACCTGGCTGTAGCCAGACGTGTACCTGGCTGTAGCCAGACGTGTACCAGCGTACCTGGCTGTAGCCAGACGTGTACCTGGCTGTAGCTAGACGCGTTCCAGGCTGTAGCCAGGCGCGTACCTGGCTGTAACCAGACGTGCACCTGGCTGAGCTAGACGTGCTCCTGTCTGTAACTAGACGTGTTCCAGGCTGAAGCCAGACGTGTTCCTGGCTGTAGCTAGACGTGTTCCAGGCTGTAACCAGGCGTGTACCTGGCTGTAGCTAGACGTGTACCTGGCTGTAGCTAGACGTGTACCTGGCTGTAGCTAGACGTGTACCTGGCTGTAGCTAGACGCGTTCCAGGCTGTAGCTAGACGCGTACCTGGCTGTAGCTAGACGCGTACCTGGCTGTAGCTAGAGACGCGTACCTGGCTGTAGCTAGACGTGTACCAGCGTACCTGGCTGTAGCCAGACGTGTTCCAGCGTACCTGGCTGTAGCCAGACGCGTTCCAGCGTACCTGGCTGTAGCCAGACGCGTACCAGCGTACCTGGCTGTAGCCAGACGCGTTCCAGCGTACCTGGCTGTAGCCAGACGCGTTCCAGCGTACCTGGCTGTAGCCAGACGCGTACCAGCGTACCAGGCTGTAGCCAGACGCGTACCAGCGTACCTGGCTGTAGCCAGACGCGTACCAGCGTACCTGGCTGTAGCCAGACGTGTACCAGCGTACCTGGCTGTAGCTAGACGCGTTCCAGCGTACCTGGCTGTAGCTAGACGCGTACCAGCGTACCTGGCTGTAGCCAGACGCGTACCTGGCTGTAGCCAGACGTGTACCAGCGTACCTGGCTGTAGCTAGACGCGTTCCAGCGTACCTGGCTGTAGCTAGACGCGTACCTGGCTGTAGCTAGACGCGTTCCAGCGTACCAGGCTGTAGCCAGACGTGTACCAGCGTACCTGGCTGTAGCCAGACGTGTACCAGCGTACCTGGCTGTAGCCAGACGTGTACCAGCGTACCTGGCTGTAGCCAGACGTGTACCAGCGTACCTGGCTGTAGCCAGACGTGTACCTGGCTGTAGCTAGACGTGTTCCTGGCTGTAACTAGACGTGTACCTGGCTGTAACTAGACGTGCACCTGGCTGTAACTAGACGTGCACCTGGCTGTAACTAGACGTGCACCTGGCTGTAACTAGACGTGTACCAGCGTACCTGGCTGTAGCCAGACGTGTACCTGGCTGTAGCCAGACGTGTACCAGCGTACCTGGCTGTAGCCAGACGTGTACCTGGCTGTAGCCAGACGTGTACCTGGCTGTAGCCAGACGTGTACCTGGCTGTAGCCAGACGTGTACCTGGCTGTAGCCAGACGTGTTCCAGGCTGTAGCTAGACGTGTACCTGGCTGTAGCTAGACGTGTACCTGGCTGTAGCTAGACGCGTTCCTGGCTGTAGCTAGACGCGTACCTGGCTGTAGCTAGACGCGTACCTGGCTGTAGCTAGACGCGTACCTGGCTGTAGCTAGACGCGTTCCAGCGTACCAGGCTGTAGCCAGACGCGTTCCAGCGTACCAGGCTGTAGCCAGACGCGTTCCAGCGTACCTGGCTGTAGCCAGACGCGTTCCAGCGTACCTGGCTGTAGCTAGACGCGTTCCAGCGTACCTGGCTGTAGCTAGACGCGTTCCAGCGTACCAGGCTGTATCCAGACGCGTTCCAGCGTACCAGGCTGTAGCCAGACGCGTTCCAGCGTACCAGGCTGTAGCCAGACGCGTTCCAGCGTACCTGGTTGTAGCTAGACACGTACCTGGCTGTAGCTAGACGCGTACCTGGCTGTAGCCAGACGCGTTCCAGCGTACCTGGCTGTAGCCAGACGCGTACCAGCGTACCTGGCTGTAGCTAGACGCGTACCAGCGTACCTGGCTGTAGCCAGCGTACCTGGCTGTAGCTAGACGCGTTCCAGCGTACCTGGCTGTAGCTAGACGCGTTCCAGCGTACCTGGCTGTAGCTAGACGCGTTCCAGCGTACCTGGCTGTAGCTAGACGCGTTCCAGCGTACCAGGCTGTAGCTAGACGCGTTCCAGCGTACCTGGCTGTAGCTAGACGTGTACCAGCGTACCTGGCTGTAGCTAGACGTGTTCCAGCGTACCAGGCTGTAGCTAGACTCGTACCTGGCTGTAGCTAGACGCGTACCTGGCTGTAGCTAGACGCGTACCTGGCTGTAGCCAGACGCGTTCCAGCGTACCTGGCTGTAGCTAGACATGTACCAGCGTACCTGGCTGTAGCTAGACGCGTACCTGGCTGTAGCTAGACGCGTTCCAGCGTACCTGGCTGTAGCTAGACGCGTTCCAGCGTACCAGGCTGTAGCTAGACGTGTTCCAGCGTACCTGGCTGTAGCTAGACGCGTTCCAGCGTACCAGGCTGTAGCTAGACGTGTACTAGCGTACCTGGCTGTAGCTAGACTCGTACCTGGCTGTAGCTAGACGTGTACCAGCGTACCTGGCTGTAGCTAGACGTGTTCCAGCGTACCAGGCTGTAGCTAGACTCGTACCTGGCTGTAGCTAGACGTGTACCAGCGTACCTGGCTGTAGCTAGACGTGTACCAGCGTACCTGGCTGTAGCTAGACGTGTTCCTGGCTGTAGCTAGAGCGCACCAGGCTGCTAGCTGACCAGCGTACCTGGCTGTAGCTAGACGTGTTCCAGCGTACCAGGCTGTAGCTAGACTCGTACCTGGTGTACCAGCGTACCTGGCTGTAGCGCGTACCTGGCTGTAGCCAGACGCGTTCCAGCGTACCTGGCTGTAGCTAGACATGTACCAGCGTACCTGGCTGTAGCTAGACGCGTACCTGGCTGTAGCTAGACGCGTACCTGGCTGTAGCCAGACGTGTTCCAGCGTACCTGGCTGTAGCTAGACGCGATCCAGCGTACCAGGCTGTAGCTAGACGTGTACCAGCGTACCTGGCTGTAGCTAGACGTGTTCCAGCGTACCAGGCTGTAGCTAGACTCGTACCTGGCTGTAGCTAGACGTGTACCAGCGTACCTGGCTGTAGCTAGACACATTCCAGCGTACCAGGCTGTAGCTAGACGCATTCCAGCGTACCTGGCTGTAGCTAGACGTGTACCAGCGTACCTGGCTGTAGCTAGACGTGTACCAGCGTACCTGGCTGTAGCTAGACGTGTACCAGCGTACCTGGCTGTAGCTAGACGTGTACCAGCGTACCAGGCTGTAGCTAGACGCGTTCCAGCGTACCTGGCTGTAGCTAGACGTGTACCAGCGTACCTGGCTGTAGCTAGACGCGTACCAGCGTACCTGGCTGTAGCTAGACGCGTACCAGCGTACCTGGCTGTAGCTAGACGCGTACCAGCGTACCAGGCTGTAGCTAGACGCGTACCAGCGTACCAGGCTGTAGCTAGACGCGTACCAGCGTACCTGGCTGTAGCCAGACGCGTACCTGGCTGTAGCCAGACGTGTACCAGCGTACCTGGCTGTAGCTAGACGCGTTCCAGCGTACCTGGCTGTAGCTAGACGCGTACCAGCGTACCTGGCTGTAGCCAGACGCGTACCTGGCTGTAGCCAGACGTGTACCAGCGTACCTGGCTGTAGCTAGACGCGTTCCAGCGTACCTGGCTGTAGCTAGACGCGTACCTGGCTGTAGCTAGACGCGTTCCAGCGTACCAGGCTGTAGCCAGACGTGTACCAGCCACCTGGCTGTAGCCAGACGTGTACCAGCGTACCTGGCTGTAGCCAGACGTGTACCAGCGTACCTTGCTGTAGCCAGACGTGTACCAGCGTACCTGGCTGTAGCCAGACGTGTACCAGCGTACCTTGCTGTAGCCAGACGTGTACCAGCGTACCTGGCTGTAGCCAGACGTGTACCAGCGTACCTGGCTGTAGCCAGACGTGTACCTGGCTGTAGCTAGACGTGTTCCTTGCTGTAACTAGACGTGTACCTGGCTGTAACTAGACGTGCACCTGGCTGTAACTAGACGTGCACCTGGCTGTAACTAGACGTGTACCAGCGTACCTGGCTGTAGCCAGACGTGTACCTGGCTGTAGCCAGACGTGTACCAGCGTACCTGGCTGTAGCCAGACGTGTACCTGGCTGTAGCTAGACGCGTTCCAGGCTGTAGCTAGACGCGTACCTGGCTGTAACTAGACGTGCACCTGGCTGGAGCTAGACGTGCTCCTGTCTGTAACTAGACGTGTTCCAGGCTGAAGCTAGACGTGTTCCTGGCTGTAACTAGACGTGTTCCAGGCTGTAACTAGACGTGTACCTGGCTGTAGCTAGACGTGTACCTGGCTGTAGCTAGACGTGTACCTGGCTGTAGCTAGACGTGTACCTGGCTGTAGCTAGACGCGTTCCTGGCTGTAGCTAGACGCGTACCTGGCTGTAGCTAGACGCGTACCTGGCTGTAGCTAGACGCGTACCTGGCTGTAGCTAGACGTGTACCAGCGTACCTGGCTGTAGCCAGACGTGTTCCAGCGTACCTGGCTGTAGCCAGACGCGTTCCAGCGTACCTGGCTGTAGCCAGACGCGTACCAGCGTACCTGGCTGTAGCCAGACGCGTTCCAGCGTACCTGGCTGTAGCCAGACGCGTTCCAGCGTACCTTGCCTTAGCCAGACGCGTACCAGCGTACCTGGCTGTAGCCAGACGCGTACCAGCGTACCTGGCTGTAGCCAGACGCGTACCTGGCTGTAGCCAGACGTGTACCAGCGTACCTGGCTGTAGCTAGACGCGTTCCAGCGTACCTGGCTGTAGCTAGACGCGTACCAGCGTACCTGGCTGTAGCCAGACGCGTACCTGGCTGTAGCCAGACGTGTACCAGCGTACCTGGCTGTAGCTAGACGCGTTCCAGCGTACCTGGCTGTAGCTAGACGCGTACCTGGCTGTAGCTAGACGCGTTCCAGCGTACCAGGCTGTAGCCAGACGTGTACCAGCGTACCTGGCTGTAGCCAGACGTGTACCAGCGTACCTGGCTGTAGCCAGACGTGTACCAGCGTACCTGGCTGTAGCCAGACGTGTACCAGCGTACCTGGCTGTAGCCAGACGTGTACCTGGCTGTAGCTAGACGTGTTCCTGGCTGTAACTAGACGTGTACCTGGCTGTAACTAGACGTGCACCTGGCTGTAACTAGACGTGCACCTGGCTGTAACTAGACGTGTACCAGCGTACCTGGCTGTAGCCAGACGTGTACCTGGCTGTAGCCAGACGTGTACCAGCGTACCTGGCTGTAGCCAGACGTGTACCTGGCTGTAGCCAGACGTGTACCTGGCTGTAGCCAGACGTGTACCTGGCTGTAGCCAGACGTGTTCCAGGCTGTAGCTAGACGTGTACCTGGCTGTAGCTAGACGCGTTCCTGGCTGTAGCTAGACGTGTACCTGGCTGTAGCTAGACGCGTTCCTGGCTGTAGCTAGACGCGTACCTGGCTGTAGCGTACCAGCGTACCTGGCTGTAGCTAGACGCGTACCAGCGTACCTGGCTGTAGCAGACGCGTTCCAGCGTACCAGGCTGTAGCCAGCGTTCCAGCGTACCAGGCTGTAGCCAGACGCGTACCCTGGCTGTAGCCAGACGCGTTCCAGCGTACCTGGCTGTAGCCAGACGCGTTCCAGCGTACCTGGCTGTAGCCAGACGCGTTCCAGCGTACCAGGCTGTAGCCAGACAGCGTTCCAGCGTACCAGGCTGTAGCCAGACGCGTTCCAGCGTACCTGGCTGTAGCCAGACGCGTTCCAGCGTACCTGGCTGTAGCTAGACACGTACCTGGCTGTAGCTAGACGCGTACCTGGCTGTAGCCAGACGCGTACCAGCGCACCTGGCTGTAGCCAGACGCGTACCCAGCGTACCTGGCTGTAGCTAGACGCGTACCAGCGTACCTGGCTGTAGCCAGACGCGTACCTGGCTGTAGCCAGACGCGTTCCAGCGTACCTGGCTGTAGCTAGACGTGTTCCAGCGTACCTGGCTGTAGCCAGACGCGTTCCAGCGTACCTGGCTGTAGCTAGACGCGTTCCAGCGTAACCAGGCTGTACTAGGCTGTAACCAGCGTGCACCTGGCTGTAGCTAGACGTTGCACCTGGCTGTAGCTAGACGTGTACCAGCGTACCTGGCTGTAGCCAGACGTGTACCTGGCTGTAGCCAGGCTGTAGCTAGAGCGTACCTGGCTGTAGCCAGACGTGTACCTGGCTGTAGCTAGACGCGTACCAGGCTGTAGCTAGACGCGTACCTGGCTGTAGCTAGACGTGCACCTGGCTGTAGCTAGACGTGCTCCTGCTGTAACCAGCGTGTTGGCTGTAGGCGTGCTGGCTGACTAGACGTGTTCCAGGCAGCTAGACGTTACCTGGCTGTACCTAGGCTGTACCTGGCTGCGTTCCAGCCACGTGTACCAGGCTGTAGCTAGCGTGTACCTGGCTGTAGCTAGACGCGTTCCTGGCTGTAGCAGCGTACCTGGCTGTAGCTAGACGCGCGTACCTGGCTGTAGCTAGACTCGTACCTGGCTGTAGCTAGACGTGTACCAGCGTACCTGGCTGTAGCCAGACGTGTTCCAGCGTACCAGGCTGTAGCCAGACGCGTACCTGGCTGTAGCTAGGCGTACCAGCGTACCTGGCTGTAGCCAGACGTGTTCCAGCGCACTGGCTGGCCAGCGTAGCCTGGCTGGCTTAGCCAGACGTGTACCAGCGTACCTGGCTGTAGCCAGACGTGTACCAGCGTACCTGGCTGTAGCCAGACGTGTACCAGCGTACCTGGCTGTAGCAGACGCGTACCAGCGTACCTGGCTGTAGCTAGACGTGTTCCAGCGTACCTGGCTGTAGCTAGACGCGTACCTGGCTGTAGCTAGACGCGTACCAGCGTACCTGGCTGTAGCTAGACGCGTTCCAGCGTACCTGGCTGTAGCTAGACGCGTACCAGCGTACCTGGCTGTAGCTAGACGTGTACCAGCGTACCAGGCTGTAGCTAGACGTATACCAGCGTACCTGGCTGTAGCCAGACGTGTACCAGCGTACCTGGCTGTAGCCAGACGTGTACCAGCGTACCTGGCTGTAGCCAGACGCGTACCAGCGTACCTGGCTGTAGCCAGACGTGTTCCAGCGTACCTGGCTGTAGCTAGACGTGTACCAGCGTACCTGGCTGTAGCTAGACGCGTTCCAGCGTACCAGGCTGTAGCCAGACGTGTACCAGCGTACCTGGCTGTAGCCAGACGTGTACCAGCGTACCTGGCTGTAGCCAGACGTGTACCAGCGTACCTGGCTGTAGCCAGACGTGTACCAGCGTACCTGGCTGTAGCCAGACGTGTACCAGCGTACCTGGCTGTAGCCAGACGTGTACCAGCGTACCTGGCTGTAGCCAGACGCGTACCTGGCTGTAGCCAGACGCGAAAACCTGGCTGTAGCTATACGCGTACCTGGCTGTAGCTAGACACGTTCCAGCGTACCTGGCTGTAGCTAGACGCGTTCCAGCGTACCAGGCTGTAGCCAGACGCGTAGCAGCGTACCTGGCTGTAGCCAGACGCGTACCAGCGTACCTGGCTGTAGCTAGACGCGTACCTGGCTGTAGCTAGAAGCATACCTGGCTTGTAGCTAGACGCGTTCCAGCATACCTGGCTGTAGCCAGACGCGTACCTGGCTGTAGCCAGACGCGTTCCAGCGTACCTGGCTGTAGCCAGACGCGTTCCAGCGTACCTGGCTGTAGCTAGACGCGTTCCAGCGTACCTGGCTGTAGCTAGACGCGTACCTGGCTGTAGCTAGACGCGTTCCACCTGGCTGTAGCCAGACGTGTACCAGCCACCTGGCTGTAGCCAGACGTGTACCAGCGTACCTGGCTGTAGCCAGACAGCGTGCCTGGCTGTAGCAGAAGTACCATACCTGGCTTGTAGCTAGACGCGTTCCAGCATACCTGGCTGTAGCCAGACGCGTACCTGGCTGTAGCCAGACGCGTTCCAGCGTACCTGGCTGTAGCCAGACGTGTACCAGCGTACCTGGCTGTAGCCAGACGTGTACCTGGCTGTAGCTAGACGTGTTCCTTGCTGTAACTAGACGTGTACCTGGCTGTAACTAGACGTGCACCTGGCTGTAACTAGACGTGCACCTGGCTGTAACTAGACGTGTACCAGCGTACCTGGCTGTAGCCAGACGTGTACCTGGCTGTAGCCAGACGTGTACCAGCGTACCTGGCTGTAGCCAGACGTGTACCTGGCTGTAGCTAGACGCGTTCCAGGCTGTAGCTAGACGCGTACCTGGCTGTAACTAGACGTGCACCTGGCTGGAGCTAGACGTGCTCCTGTCTGTAACTAGACGTGTTCCAGGCTGAAGCTAGACGTGTTCCTGGCTGTAACTAGACGTGTTCCAGGCTGTAACTAGACGTGTACCTGGCTGTAGCTAGACGTGTACCTGGCTGTAGCTAGACGTGTACCTGGCTGTAGCTAGACGTGTACCTGGCTGTAGCTAGACGCGTTCCTGGCTGTAGCTAGACGCGTACCTGGCTGTAGCTAGACGCGTACCTGGCTGTAGCTAGACGCGTACCTGGCTGTAGCTAGACGTGTACCAGCGTACCTGGCTGTAGCCAGACGTGTTCCAGCGTACCTGGCTGTAGCCAGACGCGTTCCAGCGTACCTGGCTGTAGCCAGACGCGTACCAGCGTACCTGGCTGTAGCCAGACGCGTTCCAGCGTACCTTGCCTTAGCCAGACGTGTACCAGCGTACCTGGCTGTAGCCAGACGTGTACCAGCGTACCTGGCTGTAGCCAGACGTGTACCAGCGTACCTGGCTGTAGCCAGACGCGTACCAGCGTACCTGGCTGTAGCCAGACGTGTTCCAGCGTACCTGGCTGTAGCTAGACGCGTACCTGGCTGTAGCTAGACGTGTACCAGCGTACCTGGCTGTAGCTAGACGCGTTCCAGCGTACCTGGCTGTAGCTAGACGCGTACCAGCGTACCTGGCTGTAGCTAGACGTGTACCAGCGTACCAGGCTGTAGCTAGACGTATACCAGCGTACCTGGCTGTAGCCAGACGTGTACCAGCGTACCTGGCTGTAGCCAGACGTGTACCAGCGTACCTGGCTGTAGCCAGACGCGTACCAGCGTACCTGGCTGTAGCCAGACGTGTTCCAGCGTACCTGGCTGTAGCTAGACGCGTACCTGGCTGTAGCTAGACGCGTTCCAGCGTACCAGGCTGTAGCCAGACGTGTACCAGCGTACCTGGCTGTAGCCAGACGTGTACCAGCGTACCTGGCTGTAGCCAGACGTGTACCAGCGTACCTGGCTGTAGCCAGACGTGTACCAGCGTACCTGGCTGTAGCCAGACGTGTACCAGCGTACCTGGCTGTAGCCAGACGCGTACCTGGCTGTAGCCAGCGCGTACCTGGCTGTAGCTAGACGCGCACCTGGCTGTAGCCAGACGCGTTCCAGCGTACCTGGCTGTAGCTAGACGCGTTCCAGCGTACCAGGCTGTAGCCAGACGCGTAGCAGCGTACCTGGCTGTAGCCAGACGCGTACCAGCGTACCTGGCTGTAGCTAGACGCGTACCTGGCTGTAGCTAGAAGCATACCTGGCTTGTAGCTAGACGCGTTCCAGCATACCTGGCTGTAGCCAGACGCGTACCTGGCTGTAGCCAGACGCGTTCCAGCGTACCTGGCTGTAGCCAGACGCGTTCCAGCGTACCTGGCTGTAGCCAGACGCGTTCCAGCGTACCTGGCTGTAGCTAGACGCGTACCTGGCTGTAGCTAGACGCGTACCTGGCTGTAGCTAGACGCGTACCTGGCTGTAGCTAGACGCGTACCTGGCTGTATCTAGACGCGTAACAGCGTACCTGGCTGTAGCTAGACGCGTTCCAGCGTACCAGGCTGTAGCTAGACGTGTACCAGCGTACCAGGCTGTAGCTAGACGCGTACCTGGCTGTAGCTAGACGCGTACCAGCGTACCAGGCTGTAGCTAGACGCGTACCAGCGTACCTGGCTGTAGCAGACGTGTACCAGCGTACCTTGCTGTAGCTAGACTCGTACCTGGCTGTAGCTAGACGCGTACCAGGCTGTAGCTAGACGCGTTCCAGCGTACCTGGCTGTAGCCAGACGCGTACCTGGCTGTAGCCAGATGTGTACCGGAGTACCTGGCTGTAGCCAGACGTGTACCAGCGTACCTGGCTGGTACCTGTACCTGGCTGTAGCCAGACGTGTACCAGCGTACCTGGCTGTAGCCAGACGCACCTGGCTGTAGCCAGACGCGTTCCAGCGTACCAGGCTGTAGCCAGACGCGTACCAGCGTACCTGGCTGTAGCCAGACGCGTTCCAGCGTACCTGGCTGTAGCCAGACGCGTTCCAGCGTACCAGGCTGTAGCTAGACGCGTTCCAGCGTACCTGGCTGTAGCTAGACGTGTACCAGCGTACCTGGCTGTAGCTAGACGCGTACCTGGCTGTAGCTAGACGCGTTCCAGCGTACCAGGCTGTAGCTAGACGCGTTCCAGCGTACCAGGCTGTAGCCAGACGTGTACCAGCGTACCTGGCTGTAGCTAGACGCGTTCCAGCGTACCAGGCTGTAGCTAGACACGTTCCAGCGTACCAGGCTGGAGCCAGACGCGTTCCAGCGTACCAGGCTGGAGCCAGACGCGTTCCAGCGTACCAGGCTGGAGCCAGACGCGTTCCAGCGTACCAGGCTGGAGCCAGACGCGTTCCAGCGTACCAGGCTGGAGCCAGACGCGTTCCAGCGTACCTGGCTGTAGCCAGACGCGTTCCAGCGTACCTGGCTGTAGCTAGACGCGTTCCAGCGTACCAGGCTGTAGCTAGACGCGTTCCAGCGTACCTGGCTGTAGCTAGACGCGTACCAGGCTGTAGCTAGACGTGTTCCAGCATACCTGGCTGTAGCTAGACGCGTACCTGGCTGTAGCTAGACGCGTTCCAGCGTACCTGGCTGTAGCTAGACGCGTTCCAGCGTACCTGGCTGTAGCTAGACGCGTTCCAGCGTACCTGGCTGTAGCTAGACGCGTTACCAGGCTGTAGCTAGACGCGTTCCAGCGTACCAGGCTGTAGCTAGACGTGTACCAGCGTACCTGGCTGTAGCTAGACGTGTACCAGCGTACCTGGCTGTAGCTAGACGCGTACCTGGCTGTAGCTAGACGCGTACCTGGCTGTAGCTAGACGTGTACCAGCGTACCTGGCTGTAGCTAGACGCGTACCTGGCTGTAGCTAGATGCGTTCCAGCGTACCTGGCTGTAGCTAGACACGTACTAGCGTACCTGGCTGTAGCTAGACATGTACCAGCGTACCTGGCTGTAGCTAGACGCGTTCCAGCGTACCAGGCTGTAGCTAGACGCGTTCCAGCGTACCAGACTGGAGCCAGACGCGTTCCAGCGTACCAGGCTGGAGCCAGACGCGTTCCAGCGTACCAGGCTGGAGCCAGACGCGTTCCAGCGTACCTGGCTGTAGCTAGACGCGTTCCAGCGTACCTGGCTGTAGCTAGACGCGTTCCAGCGTACCTGGCTGTAGCTAGACGCGTTCCAGCGTACCTGGCTGTAGCTAGACGCGTACCAGGCTGTAGCTAGACGTGTTCCAGCGTACCTGGCTGTAGCTAGACGTGTACCAGCGTACCTGGCTGTAGCTAGACGCGTACCTGGCTGTAGCTAGACGCGTTCCAGCGTACCTGGCTGTAGCCAGACGTGTTCCAGCGTACCTGGCTGTAGCTAGACGCGTACCTGGCTGTAGCTAGACGCGTTCCAGCGTACCAGGCTGTAGCCAGACGTGTACCAGCGTACCTGGCTGTAGCCAGACGTGTACCAGCGTACCTGGCTGTAGCCAGACGTGTACCAGCGTACCTGGCTGTAGCCAGACGTGTACCAGCGTACCTGGCTGTAGCCAGACGTGTACCAGCGTACCTGGCTGTAGCCAGACGTGTACCAGCGTACCTGGCTGTAGCCAGACGCGTACCTGGCTGTAGCCAGACGCGTACCTGGCTGTAGCTATACGCGTACCTGGCTGTAGCTAGACGCGTTCCAGCGTACCTGGCTGTAGCTAGACGCGTTCCAGCGTACCAGGCTGTAGCCAGACGCGTAGCAGCGTACCTGGCTGTAGCCAGACGCGTACCAGCGTACCTGGCTGTAGCTAGACGCGTACCTGGCTGTAGCTAGAAGCATACCTGGCTTGTAGCTAGACGCGTTCCAGCATACCTGGCTGTAGCCAGACGCGTACCTGGCTGTAGCCAGACGCGTTCCAGCGTACCTGGCTGTAGCCAGACGCGTTCCAGCGTACCTGGCTGTAGCCAGACGCGTTCCAGCGTACCTGGCTGTAGCTAGACGCGTTCCAGCGTACCTGGCTGTAGCTAGACGCGTTCCAGCGTACCTGGCTGTAGCTAGACGCGTACCTGGCTGTAGCTAGACGCGTACCTGGCTGTAGCTAGACGCGTAACAGCGTACCTGGCTGTAGCTAGACGCATTCCAGCGTACCAGGCTGTAGCTAGACGTGTACCAGCGTACCAGGCTGTAGCTAGACGCGTACCTGGCTGTAGCTAGACGTGTACCAGCGTACCAGGCTGTAGCTAGACGCGTACCTGGCTGTAGCTAGACGTGTACCAGCGTACCATGCTGTAGCTAGACTCGTACCTGGCTGTAGCTAGACGCGTACCAGGCTGTAGCTAGACGCGTTCCAGCGTACCAGGCTGTAGCTAGACCAGCGTACCTGGCTGTAGCCAGACGCGTACCTGGCTGTAGCCAGACGTGTACCGGAGTACCTGGCTGTAGCCAGACGTGTACCAGCGTACCTGGCTGTAGCCAGACGTGTACCGGCATACCTGGCTGTAGCCAGACGTGTACCAGCGTACCTGGCTGTAGCCAGACGCGTACCTGGCTGTAGCCAGACGCGTTCCAGCGTACCAGGCTGTAGCCAGACGCGTACCAGCGTACCTGGCTGTAGCCAGACGCGTTCCAGCGTACCTGGCTGTAGCCAGACGCGTTCCAGCGTACCAGGCTGTAGCTAGACGCGTTCCAGCGTACCTGGCTGTAGCTAGACGTGTACCAGCGTACCTGGCTGTAGCTAGACGCGTACCTGGCTGTAGCTAGACGCGTTCCAGCGTACCAGGCTGTAGCTAGACGTGTACCAGCGTACCTGGCTGTAGCTAGACGCGTACCTGGCTGTAGCTAGACGCGTTCCAGCGTACCAGGTTGTAGCTAGACGCGTTCCAGCGTACCAGGCTGTAGCCAGACGTGTACCAGCGTACCTGGCTGTAGCTAGACGCGTTCCAGCGTACCAGGCTGTAGCAGACGCGTTCCAGCGTACCAGGCTGGAGCCAGACGCGTTCCAGCGCACCAGGCTGGAGCCAGAGTTCCAGCGTACCAGGCTGGAGCCAGACGCGTTCCAGCGTACCAGGCTGGAGCCAGACGCGTTCCAGCGTACCAGGCTGGAGCCAGACGCGTTCCAGCGTACCAGGCTGGAGCCAGACGCGTTCCAGCGTACCAGGCTGGAGCCAGACGCGTTCCAGCGTACCTGGCTGTAGCCAGACGCGTTCCAGCGTACCTGGCTGTAGCCAGACGCGTTCCAGCGTACCTGGCTGTAGCTAGACGCGTTCCAGCGTACCAGGCTGTAGCTAGACGCGTTCCAGCGTACCTGGCTGTAGCTAGACGCGTACCAGGCTGTAGCTAGACGTGTTCCAGCATACCTGGCTGTAGCTAGACGCGTACCTGGCTGTAGCTAGACGCGTTCCAGCGTACCTGGCTGTAGCTAGACGCGTTCCAGCGTACCTGGCTGTAGCTAGACGCGTTCCAGCGTACCTGGCTGTAGCTAGACGCGTTCCAGCGTACCAGGCTGTAGCTAGACGCGTTCCAGCGTACCAGGCTATAGCTAGACGTGTACCAGCGTACCTGGCTGTAGCTAGACGTGTACCAGCGTACCTGGCTGTAGCTAGACATGTACCAGCGTACCTGGCTGTAGCTAGACGTGTACCAGCGTACCTGGCTGTAGCTAGACGCGTACCTGGCTGTAGCTAGATGCGTTCCAGCGTACCTGGCTGTAGCTAGACACGTACTAGCGTACCTGGCTGTAGCTAGACGTGTACCAGCGTACCTGGCTGTAGCTAGACGCGTTCCAGCGTACCAGGCTGTAGCTAGACGCGTTCCAGCGTACCAGACTGGAGCCAGACGCGTTCCAGCGTACCAGGCTGGAGCCAGACGCGTTCCAGCGTACCAGGCTGGAGCCAGACGCGTTCCAGCGTACCTGGCTGTAGCTAGACGCGTTCCAGCGTACCTGGCTGTAGCTAGACGCGTTCCAGCGTACCTGGCTGTAGCTAGACGCGTTCCAGCGTACCTGGCTGTAGCTAGACGCGTACCAGGCTGTAGCTAGACGTGTTCCAGCGTACCTGGCTGTAGCTAGACGTGTACCAGCGTACCTGGCTGTAGCTAGACGCGTACCTGGCTGTAGCTAGACGCGCGTTCCAGCGTACCTGGCTGTAGCCAGCGTGTTCCAGCGTACCTGGCTGTAGCTAGACGCGTACCTGGCTGTAGCTAGACGCGTTCCAGCGTACCAGGCTGTAGCCAGACGTGTACCAGCGTACCTGGCTGTAGCCAGACGTGTACCAGCGTACCTGGCTGTAGCCAGACGTGTACCAGCGTACCTGGCTGTAGCCAGACGTGTACCAGCGTACCTGGCTGTAGCCAGACGTGTACCAGCGTACCTGGCTGTAGCCAGACGTGTACCAGCGTACCTGGCTGTAGCCAGACGCGTACCTGGCTGTAGCCAGACGCGTACCTGGCTGTAGCTATACGCGTACCTGGCTGTAGCTAGACGCGTTCCAGCGTACCTGGCTGTAGCTAGACGCGTTCCAGCGTACCAGGCTGTAGCCAGACGCGTAGCAGCGTACCTGGCTGTAGCCAGACGCGTACCAGCGTACCTGGCTGTAGCTAGACGCGTACCTGGCTGTAGCTAGAAGCATACCTGGCTTGTAGCTAGACGCATTCCAGCATACCTGGCTGTAGCCAGACGCGTACCTGGCTGTAGCCAGACGCGTTCCAGCGTACCTGGCTGTAGCCAGACGCGTTCCAGCGTACCTGGCTGTAGCCAGACGCGTTCCAGCGTACCTGGCTGTAGCTAGACGCGTTCCAGCGTACCTGGCTGTAGCTAGACGCGTTCCAGCGTACCTGGCTGTAGCTAGACGTGTACCTGGCTGTAGCTAGACGCGTACCTGGCTGTAGCTAGACGCGTACCTGGCTGTATCTAGACGCGTAACAGCGTACCTGGCTGTAGCTAGACGCGTTCCAGCGTACCAGGCTGTAGCTAGACGTGTACCAGCGTACCAGGCTGTAGCTAGACGCGTACCTGGCTGTAGCTAGACGTGTACCAGCGTACCAGGCTGTAGCTAGACGCGTACCTGGCTGTAGCTAGACGTGTACCAGCGTACCTGGCTGTAGCCAGACGTGTACCAGCGTACCTGGCTGTAGCCAGACGTGTACCAGCGTACCTGGCTGTAGCCAGACGTGTACCAGCGTACCTGGCTGTAGCCAGACGTGTACCAGCGTACCTGGCTGTAGCCAGACGTGTACCAGCGTACCTGGCTGTAGCCAGACGCGTACCTGGCTGTAGCCAGACGCGTACCTGGCTGTAGCTATACGCGTACCTGGCTGTAGCTAGACGCGTTCCAGCGTACCTGGCTGTAGCTAGACGCGTTCCAGCGTACCAGGCTGTAGCCAGACGCGTAGCAGCGTACCTGGCTGTAGCCAGACGCGTACCAGCGTACCTGGCTGTAGCTAGACGCGTACCTGGCTGTAGCTAGAAGCATACCTGGCTTGTAGCTAGACGCGTTCCAGCATACCTGGCTGTAGCCAGACGCGTACCTGGCTGTAGCCAGACGCGTTCCAGCGTACCTGGCTGTAGCCAGACGCGTTCCAGCGTACCTGGCTGTAGCCAGACGCGTTCCAGCGTACCTGGCTGTAGCTAGACGCGTTCCAGCGTACCTGGCTGTAGCTAGACGCGTTCCAGCGTACCTGGCTGTAGCTAGACGTGTACCTGGCTGTAGCTAGACGCGTACCTGGCTGTAGCTAGACGCGTACCTGGCTGTAGCTAGACGCGTACCTGGCTGTATCTAGACGCGTAACAGCGTACCTGGCTGTAGCTAGACGCGTTCCAGCGTACCAGGCTGTAGCTAGACGTGTACCAGCGTACCAGGCTGTAGCTAGACGCGTACCTGGCTGTAGCTAGACGTGTACCAGCGTACCAGGCTGTAGCTAGACGCGTACCTGGCTGTAGCTAGACGTGTACCAGCGTACCATGCTGTAGCTAGACTCGTACCTGGCTGTAGCTAGACGCGTACCAGGCTGTAGCTAGACGCGTTCCAGCGTACCAGGCTGTAGCTAGACCAGCGTACCTGGCTGTAGCCAGACGCGTACCTGGCTGTAGCCAGACGTGTACCGGAGTACCTGGCTGTAGCCAGACGTGTACCAGCGTACCTGGCTGTAGCCAGACGTGTACCGGCGTACCTGGCTGTAGCCAGACGTGTACCAGCGTACCTGGCTGTAGCCAGACGCGTACCTGGCTGTAGCCAGACGCGTACCTGGCTGTAGCCAGACGCGTTCCAGCGTACCAGGCTGTAGCCAGACGCGTACCAGCGTACCTGGCTGTAGCCAGACGCGTTCCAGCGTACCTGGCTGTAGCCAGACGCGTTCCAGCGTACCAGGCTGTAGCTAGACGCGTTCCAGCGTACCTGGCTGTAGCTAGACGTGTACCAGCGTACCTGGCTGTAGCTAGACGCGTTCCAGCGTACCAGGCTGTAGCTAGACGCGTTCCAGCGTACCAGGCTGTAGCCAGACGTGTACCAGCGTACCTGGCTGTAGCTAGACGCGTTCCAGCGTACCAGGCTGTAGCTAGACGCGTTCCAGCGTACCAGGCTGGAGCCAGACGCGTTCCAGCGTACCAGGCTGGAGCCAGACGCGTTCCAGCGTACCAGGCTGGAGCCAGACGCGTTCCAGCGTACCAGGCTGGAGCCAGACGCGTTCCAGCGTACCAGGCTGGAGCCAGACGCGTTCCAGCGTACCTGGCTGTAGCCAGACGCGTTCCAGCGTACCTGGCTGTAGCCAGACGCGTTCCAGCGTACCTGGCTGTAGCTAGACGCGTTCCAGCGTACCAGGCTGTAGCTAGACGCGTTCCAGCGTACCTGGCTGTAGCTAGACGCGTACCAGGCTGTAGCTAGACGTGTTCCAGCATACCTGGCTGTAGCTAGACGCGTACCTGGCTGTAGCTAGACGCGTTCCAGCGTACCTGGCTGTAGCTAGACGCGTTCCAGCGTACCTGGCTGTAGCTAGACGCGTTCCAGCGTACCTGGCTGTAGCTAGACGCGTTCCAGCGTACCAGGCTGTAGCTAGACGCGTTCCAGCGTACCAGGCTATAGCTAGACGTGTACCAGCGTACCTGGCTGTAGCTAGACGTGTACCAGCGTACCTGGCTGTAGCTAGACGCGTACCTGGCTGTAGCTAGACGCGTACCTGGCTGTAGCTAGACGTGTACCAGCGTACCTGGCTGTAGCTAGACGCGTACCTGGCTGTAGCTAGATGCGTTCCAGCGTACCTGGCTGTAGCTAGACACGTACTAGCGTACCTGGCTGTAGCTAGACGTGTACCAGCGTACCTGGCTGTAGCTAGACGCGTTCCAGCGTACCAGGCTGTAGCTAGACGCGTTCCAGCGTACCAGACTGGAGCCAGACGCGTTCCAGCGTACCAGGCTGGAGCCAGACGCGTTCCAGCGTACCAGGCTGGAGCCAGACGCGTTCCAGCGTACCTGGCTGTAGCTAGACGCGTTCCAGCGTACCTGGCTGTAGCTAGACGCGTTCCAGCGTACCTGGCTGTAGCTAGACGCGTTCCAGCGTACCTGGCTGTAGCTAGACGCGTACCAGGCTGTAGCTAGACGTGTTCCAGCGTACCTGGCTGTAGCTAGACGTGTACCAGCGTACCTGGCTGTAGCTAGACGCGTACCTGGCTGTAGCTAGACGCGTTCCAGCGTACCTGGCTGTAGCTAGACGCGTTCCAGCGTACCAGGCTGTAGCTAGACGTGTACCAGCGTACCTGGCTGTAGCTAGACGTGTACCAGCGTACCTGGCTGTAGCTAGACGTGTACCAGCGTACCTGGCTGTATCTAGACGCGTACCTGGCTGTATCTAGACGCGTACCTGGCTGTAGCTAGACGCGTACCTGGCTGTAGCTAGACGCGTACCTGGCTGTAGCTAGACGCGTACCTGGCTGTAGCTAGACGCGTACCTGGCTGTAGCTAGACGCGTACCTGGCTGTAGCTAGACGTGTACCAGCGTACCTGGCTGTAGCTAGACGCGTACCTGGCTGTAGCTAGACGTGTACCAGCGTACCTGGCTGTAGCTAGACGCGTACCTGGCTGTAGCTAGACGCGTTCCAGCGTACCTGGCTGTAGCTAGACGTGTACCAGCGTACCTGGCTGTAGCCAGACGTGTACCAGCGTACCTGGCTGTAGCCAGACGTGTACCAGCGTACCTGGCTGTAGCCAGAAGTGTACCAGCGTACCTGGCTGTAGCCAGACGTGTACCAGCGTACCTGGCTGTAGCCAGACGTGTACCAGCGTACCTGGCTGTAGCCAGATGTGTACCAGCGTACCTGGCTGTAGCCAGACGTGTACCAGCGTACCTGGCTGTAGCCAGACGTGTTCCAGCGTACCTGGCTGTAGCCAGACGCGTTCCAGCGTACCTGGCTGTAGCCAGACGCGTACCAGCGTACCTGGCTGTAGCCAGACGCGTTCCAGCGTACCTGGCTGTAGCCAGACGTGTACCAGCGTACCTGGCTGTAGCCAGACGTGTACCAGCGTACCTGGCTGTAGCCAGACGCGTTCCAGCGTACCTGGCTGTAGCTAGACGCGTTCCAGCGTACCAGGCTGTAGCTAGACGTGTTCCAGCGTACCTGGCTGTAGCTAGACGCGTTCCAGCGTACCAGGCTGTAGCTAGACGTGTACCAGCGTACCTGGCTGTAGCTAGACGCGTACCTGGCTGTAGCTAGACGCGTTCCAGCGTACCTGGCTGTAGCCAGACGTGTACCAGCGTACCTGGCTGTAGCCAGACGTGTACCAGCGTACCTGGCTGTAGCCAGACGTGTACCAGCGTACCTGGCTGTAGCCAGATGTGTACCAGCGTACCTGGCTGTAGCCAGACGCGTTCCAGCGTACCAGGCTGTAGCCAGACGCGTTCCAGCGTACCAGGCTGTAGCCAGACGCGTACCTGGCTGTAGCCAGACGCGTACCAGCGTACCTGGCTGTAGCCAGACGCGTACCAGCGTACCTGGCTGTAGCCAGACGCGTACCAGCGTACCTGGCTGTAGCCAGACGCGTACCAGCGTACCTGGCTGTAGCCAGACGCGTACCAGCGTACCTGGCTGTAGCCAGACGTGTACCAGCGTACCTGGCTGTAGCTAGACGCGTACCTGGCTGTAGCCAGACGCGTACCAGCGTACCTGGCTGTAGCCAGACGCATACCAGCGTACCTGGCTGTAGCCAGACGCGTACCAGCGTACCTGGCTGTAGCCAGACGTGTACCAGCGTACCTGGCTGTAGCTAGACGCGTTCCAGCGTACCTGGCTGTAGCTAGACGTGTACCTGGCTGTAGCTAGACGCGTACCTGGCTGTAGCTAGACGCGTACCTGGCTGTAGCTAGACGCGTACCTGGCTGTATCTAGACGCGTAACAGCGTACCTGGCTGTAGCTAGACGCGTTCCAGCGTACCAGGCTGTAGCTAGACGTGTACCAGCGTACCAGGCTGTAGCTAGACGCGTACCTGGCTGTAGCTAGACGTGTACCAGCGTACCAGGCTGTAGCTAGACGCGTACCTGGCTGTAGCCAGACGTGTACCAGCGTACCTGGCTGTAGCCAGACGTGTACCAGCGTACCTGGCTGTAGCCAGACGCGTTCCAGCGTACCTGGCTGTAGCTAGACGCGTTCCAGCGTACCAGGCTGTAGCTAGACGTGTTCCAGCGTACCTGGCTGTAGCTAGACGCGTTCCAGCGTACCAGGCTGTAGCTAGACGTGTACCAGCGTACCTGGCTGTAGCTAGACGCGTACCTGGCTGTAGCTAGACGTGTACCAGCGTACCTGGCTGTAGCTAGACGCGTACCTGGCTGTAGCTAGACGCGTTCCAGCGTACCTGGCTGTAGCCAGACGTGTACCAGCGTACCTGGCTGTAGCCAGACGTGTACCAGCGTACCTGGCTGTAGCCAGACGTGTACCAGCGTACCTGGCTGTAGCCAGATGTGTACCAGCGTACCTGGCTGTAGCCAGACGCGTTCCAGCGTACCAGGCTGTAGCCAGACGCGTTCCAGCGTACCAGGCTGTAGCCAGACGCGTACCTGGCTGTAGCCAGACGCGTACCAGCGTACCTGGCTGTAGCCAGACGCGTACCAGCGTACCTGGCTGTAGCCAGACGCGTACCAGCGTACCTGGCTGTAGCCAGACGCGTACCAGCGTACCTGGCTGTAGCCAGACGCGTACCAGCGTACCTGGCTGTAGCCAGACGTGTACCAGCGTACCTGGCTGTAGCTAGACGCGTACCTGGCTGTAGCCAGACGCGTACCAGCGTACCTGGCTGTAGCCAGACGCATACCAGCGTACCTGGCTGTAGCCAGACGCGTACCAGCGTACCTGGCTGTAGCCAGACGTGTACCAGCGTACCTGGCTGTAGCTAGACGCGTACCTGGCTGTAGCTAGACGCGTTCCAGCGTACCTGGCTGTAGCTAGACGCGTTCCAGCGTACCAGGCTGTAGCTAGACGCGTTCCAGCGTACCTGGCTGTAGCTAGACGCGTTCCAGCGTACCTGGCTGTAGCTAGACACATTCCAGCGTACCTGGCTGTAGCTAGACGTGTACCAGCGTACCTGGCTGTAGCAAGACGCGTACCTGGCTGTAGCTAGACGCGTTCCAGCGTACCAGGCTGTAGCTAGACGCGTTCTAGCGTACCAGGCTGTAGCCAGACGTGTACCAGCGTACCTGGCTGTAGCTAGACGCGTTCCAGCGTACCAGGCTGTAGCCAGACGCGTTCCAGCGTACCAGGCTGTAGCCAGACGCGTTCCAGCGTACCAGGCTGTAGCCAGACGCGTTCCAGCGTACCAGGCTGTAGCCAGACGCGTTCCAGCGTACCAGGCTGTAGCCAGACGCGTTCCAGCGTACCAGGCTGTAGCCAGACGCGTTCCAGCGTACCAGGCTGTAGCCAGACGCGTTCCAGCGTACCTGGCTGTAGCTAGACGCGTTCCAGCGTACCTGGCTGTAGCTAGACGCGTTCCAGCGTACCAGGCTGTAGCCAGACGCGTTCCAGCGTACCAGGCTGTAGCCAGACGCGTTCCAGCGTACCAGGCTGTAGCCAGACGCGTTCCAGCGTGCCAGGCTGTAGCCAGACGCGTTCCAGCGCACCAGGCTGTAGCCAGACGCGTTCCAGCGTACCTGGCTGTAGCTAGACGCGTTCCAGCGTACCTGGCTGTAGCTAGACGCGTTCCAGCGTACCAGGCTGTAGCCAGACGCGTTCCAGCGTACCAGGCTGTAGCCAGACGCGTTCCAGCGTACCAGGCTGTAGCCAGACGCGTTCCAGCGTACCTGGCTGTAGCTAGACGCGTTCCAGCGTACCTGGCTGTAGCTAGACGCGTTCCAGCGTACCAGGCTGTAGCTAGACGCGTTCCAGCGTACCTGGCTGTAGCTAGACTTGTACCAGCGTACCTGGCTGTAGCTAGACGCGTACCTGGCTGTAGCTAGACGCGTTCCAGCGTACCTGGCTGTAGCTAGACGCGTTCCAGCGTACCAGGCTGTAGCTAGACGTGTACCAGCGTACCTGTCTGTAGCTAGACGTGTACCAGCATACCTGGCTGTAGCTAGACGTGTACCTGGCTGTAGCTAGACGTGTACCTGGCTGTAGCTAGACGTGTACCTGGCTGTAGCTAGACGTGTTCCAGCGTACCTGGCTGTAGCTAGACGTGTACCAGCGTACCTGGCTGTAGCTAGACGTGTACCAGCGTACCTGGCTGTAGCTAGACGCGTTCCAGCGTACCTGGCTGTAGCCAGACGTGTTCCAGCGTACTGGTTTGTCTTCACTATTATTCTACAATGTAGACAATAGTAAAAAATTAAGAAACTCTGGAATGAGTAGGTGTGTCCAAACTTTTGACTGGTACTGTATGTAAATGTGATATCAGTTTTTTATTTTTAATAAATTAGCTAAAATGTCTAAACCAGTTTTTGCTCTGTTATGGGTTGTTGTGTATAGATTGATGAGGCGAAAACCTATCAAAATGTGCTCGAAAAAAGCTAAAGAACATATAGAATGAGATTTCTAGTCAGCTTTCTACAATATTGTTTCTCTTGTCCAAGGCTCAATCACCCCATGATTCTAGTTGAAATAACCACTCACACCACCACTGACATTGCACATTTTCTAAATAGCCTAGATTTTCATGGTGATTTATTTGTATATGTCATACATTTTTATTTGTTCTAATAGGCCTACAGTGTTGTTTTAAATGGTTGCTTGGACTAGGGTCCAGCGTTATCCAGATGTTCATACCTTTCAAACCGTCCCTGTACCGGTGTATAAGTCACACACACACACACACACACACAGAGCCTTCCTCTTTTCTTTCCATGAAATCGTTATCAGCACCAATCCATCTTGCTGTCCATATAGTCTTGCACGCTCTTAGTTCGTCTCTCTGACCATCACCCCATCTCTTTCCCTGGCGCACACACACACACACACACACACACACACAGACCCAGTCTCATGAAACCCAAACACAGTTAAGCTCCAGCCACTCAATTCACTCAACAACAAAAATGCTGGAGAGCGTTTGTTTGGAGCTTAGAATATAAGAATTCAGTGTTGGAGGACATCCAACCCTTTTTAGGGGGGGGGGGGGGGGGGGGTTATGCATTACAACACTGCTGTGTTCCAAATGGAGGCTAAACACACACAACTGGCAGAAGTCTTAGGGCAACGATTTGTCTCGTTCAGCCTTGATAATTCTCTAGCAGATCTGCGGCCAGAAATATAGTGAACATTCTGTTACTGCTAGCAATAGCACTGGTGTCGGCACATGGCTGCCAAGTTATTTGTTTGTGTGGCAAACGTTTTCCCCTTAGCAACATCGTGTATAGCGGACTCCCCAGCCCCAGGCTGTTTTTGGGTTTGGCTGGACAATTCAGGACAAACTAAATCACTTCTAAAATAATTCAGAATAGGATGACACAGCCTTATTATCATCCATTTCAACTGTCACTCTTGTTTACTTCTTTACATTGTCAAGATTGATTGCAACATCAGTTGATTCCATGACCAAGTCAGTTGAGTGAAATATGATACTGTATGATCATCCAACTGTCATTTCACTATTTTTAGATGAATCATACTCACACCCCCTGGCAGACCTGGGTTAAAATACTAATTGTAATCATTTCAAATACTTTATCTGTGCTTGATTTGAGCTTGCCTGGTTTAATGGACCAATAGAATAGTCCCAAAACTGCAAACCCATTTGGCACTTCAGGCAGGCTAGAGCAAACGCTTGAAGTATTTGAATGGTTTCAAATAGTCAGCCTACTCAGTGTTCCAGGTGCTTTTGGCTGAGGCCAGAGAGCAGTGACCTGGTTCAGACAAAGCTGTTCTCCAGTTCAGCCCCCGCAGGCCAATTATTTGGGCCAAACAGAGCAGAAGGGTTAATCCATCTGTGCTCGGGTAACACAGCCCAGCGCAACCTTACCTAACTTCCAGAGGTGTGTCTTTGCCAATTATTTTCTGATGAGGTAAAGGAACCCAATCCTGGAACTAAGCCCTTACCTAATCCATCCCTTCTGTCTGTAGGGAGCTCATTTAGCCTTTAGCATTTATGCTGCTAGGGTATGGGAAACTAGGCTAGCGGCTAGGCTACTGATTCATTCCTAGCAAATGTATTGATGTTACGCTTGCTCTAGTATTATGGTAGACTAATTACATAATTATTGGCTACTGATGATGTTATTATAGCCGCCATAGAACTCACTGTTATACTTTAGTCCTTGCTTGGTGGGGAATTCCAACCCTCACCCGGCCAATGTGTGCTGCAGATTTTGACTTTACGAGCGGTAAATTGGCATGTATTATGTATTTCTCAGAGAGAGTGAGTGGGGGGGTAATATGAAACAAATTTTTCAGAGGCCGATAACATTAGGACCCCTGTTCAGTGTGTATGTGTGTCAGTGTTGGCAACCTCAGCAGTATTTTAAACGGTACAAGGTGGAATTTCCTGTCTGTGTAAATATGGATATGGCAATGTGTGTGGTGAGTGCGGTGGCCTGGTCAGACAGGTGGTGTGTGTCTTCCCTGGTGGTCCACGGCACTCTGGGGGGACGTCCCAGGGACAAGCCGAGACTTCATGTCGGTGGGAAGAGCGGGCCACAAGCCAAAGCAGAAACTCCACCCTCCTTCCCCTCCTGTCCTTCCATTGCTGAGGGCTGAAGCAGCAGGTAAACTTTTAGTTTGTAGGTAAAGTGTAAACAAAGTGAACAAACAGTAGTTAGTTTACTAGTCTGTCCATATATACGTTGAAGGCAAGCCACAGTAGCAGGCTGGAATGGACAGGTTAACTCCAGACATTGGCCTTGTACCTGTACGGCACACACATGAGACTGTGTGTTGGTAACCTGAGCATAGTGCCACACTGCCTACAGCACTCACTGTTCTCAATACTCAGGCCCTCTCTAACACACACACACACACACATGAGACTGTGTGTTGGTAACCTGAGCATAGTGCCACACTGCCTACAGCACTCACTGTTCTCAATACTCAGGCCCTCTCTAACATACACACACACACACATGAGACTGTGTGTTGGTAACCTGAGCATAGTGCCACACTGCATACAGCACTCACTGTTCTCAATACTCAGGCCCTCTCTAACATACACACACACAGACACACACACACACATGAGACTGTGTGTTGGTAACCTGAGCATAGTGCCACACTGCATACAGCACTCACTGTTCTCAATACTCAGGCCCTCTCCACACACACACACACACACACACACACATATGAGACTGTCTGTTGGTAACCTGAGCATAGTGCCACACTGCCTACAGTACTCACTGTTCTCAATACTCAGGCCCTGTCTAACACACACACACACACACACACACACACATGAGACTGTGTGTTGGTAACCTGAGCATAGTGCCACATTGCCTACAGCACTCACTGTTCTCAATACTCAGGCCCTCTCTACACACACACACACACATGAGACTGTGTGTTGGTAACCTGAGCATAGTGCCACACTGCATACAGCACTCACTGTTCTCAATACTCAGGCCCTCTCTAACATACACACACACAGACACACACACACACATGAGACTGTGTGTTGGTAACCTGAGCATAGTGCCACACTGCATACAGCACTCACTGTTCTCAATACTCAGGCCCTCTCCACACACACACACACACACACACACACATATGAGACTGTCTGTTGGTAACCTGAGCATAGTGCCACACTGCCTACAGTACTCACTGTTCTCAATACTCAGGCCCTGTCTAACACACACACACACACACACACACACACACATGAGACTGTGTGTTGGTAACCTGAGCATAGTGCCACATTGCCTACAGCACTCACTGTTCTCAATACTCAGGCCCTCTCTACACACACACGTGCACGTACGAGAGAGAGAGAACCTCTCAGGAGATCAGGTCATTATTGGAAACTCATTTAAGCACTAGCCAATACTATGATTTCGAGGACGAATGCTTAATAAGCAGGCCATGTAAAACACGTCTTCCCATGCTGGCTCTCAGTTAGTCATTTAGCCCTAATGACTAATTAACAGTTGGTAATTGACTGTAGAGTGAGTAGTCGAAGAGCAGTAGGGCAAATATGTATGTTGTGATGACTTGAATTTGTAAGTTAAATACGCCACGTTTTCCCCACAAGCTTTTTGTTCAGCATTCTCTATCTGTCATTGAATGACCGTTGAATTTGAATAAAATATATAGAGATGTTTGAACAAGGAAAATCATGTAGCCATTTTGTTGCAACAGAATAAACACACTTTACAAAGGAAAGGTCCTTTGTAAAGTGTGTTTATTCTGTTGCAACAAAATGGCTCCCAGTGGCCAGTTATCACAGTGATGTCAACAGTACCACCAGTCTGATGTGTTTCTGTCTGGTCATCAGATCCAAGGCCAGTGTAATGTCCTCTGAGCTGTTAGCCCCGGAGCCTAGCTGGCACTATGGCCACTGACCGCTCCAAGGTGACTGCTCTGGAAGTGGGTGACGTCAAGTTCTTTAGCAGGAGGCTGATACAACACCGAGGGGAGGGAGGGATGTATAGAAGGGGGAGGGAGAGACTAATTAATGAGAGAGCGAGGG
>NC_088411.1:3225000-3277632 GCF_034236695.1 Oncorhynchus nerka
CATGACCCTCCAGCATGACAATACCACCAGCCGTACTGCTCGTTCTGTGTGTGATTTCCTGCAACACAGGAATGTCAGGGTTCTGGCATGGCCAGCGAAGAGCCCAGATCTTAATCCCATTGAGCCTGTTGGACCTTGGACGTGTTGGATCAGAGGTTGATGGCTAGGGCCATTCCCCCCAGAAATGTCCGGGAACTAGCAGGTGCCTTGGTGGAAGAGTGGGGTAACATCTCACAGCAATAACTGGCAAATCTGGTGCAGCCCGTGAGGAGGAGATGCAATGCAGTACTTAATGCAACTGGTGGCCACACCAGATACTGACTTTTGATTTTGACCCCCCCCCCCCCCTTAGTCACATGTCTGTGAAACTTGTTCAGTTAATATCTCAGTTGTTGAATCTTGTTATGTTTATACAAATATTTACATATGTTAAGTTTGCTGAAAATAAACGCAGTTGACAGTGAGAGGACGTAACTTTTTCTCTCGCTCTTATATATATTAGGTGTGTGTGGTTGACTGATTTTATGTCAACTACGTTTATTTTCAGCAAACTTAACATATGTAAATACTATTGGATGATAAATGCTGAAATAAATCATTCTCTCTACTATTTATTCTGCCAATAAAGTGCTGATCCTAACTGACCTAAAACTGAATTTTTACTAGGGTTAAATGTCAGGAATTGTGAAAAACTGAGTTTAAATGTATTTGGCTAAGGTGTATGTAGACTTCCGTCTTAACTGTAGATTCCATATAAAGTCTAAAGAAAAAAAAGCCTGGAAGGAGGAGAGATGACTAGAAATTATATGGTTGACTCTTCTTATATGTGGATTAATAACAACAACATTTATATCCCAGGAAAAATTAGCTAGCAACTGCAAGCTAGCTAGCTAAATTTCCATAAATGTTTAATGCTTTTTGTCCTGTCACCAAATTAATATATTTGGTTCATAGTTTGTTTTGATATTTCAACCTGCGTGTCGTGATAGCGTTTGGTGTCGGGGGGACAAAATCAATTTGGTCACGATGGCGCAATCCGGTCTGGGCATGGTATAACTGTCTTCTCTCCTGTCCTAAGCCTCTCTCCTGACTCCTCTCCTGTCCGAACCCTCTCCTCTCCTGACTCTCATCTCCTCTCCTGACTCCCATCTCCTCGCCTGTCCTAACCATTTCCTGTCCTAAACATTTCCTGTCCTAACCATTTCCTGTCCCAACCATTTCCTGTCCTAACCATTTCCTGTCCTAACCATCTCCTCTCTCCCGACTCTCATCTCCTCTCCCGACTCTCATCTCCTCTCCCGACTCTCATCTCCTCTCCCGACTCTCATCTCCTCTCCTGTCCTAACCATCTCCTCTCCTGTCTCTCTCCTCTCCTGACTCTCCCATGTCTCTCCCGTCTTCTCTCCTCTCCCGTCTTCTCTCATGTCTCTCCCGACTCTCTCATGTCTCTCCCGTCTTCTCTCCTCTCCGTCTTCTCTCCCGACTCTCTCATGTCTGTCCCGTCTTTTCTCCTCTCCCGACTCTCCCATGTCTCTCCCGTCTTCTCTCCTCTCCCGTCTTCTCTCCCATGTCTCTCCCGTCTTCTCTCCTCTCCCGTCTTCTCTCCCGACTCTCCCATGTCTCTCCCGTCTTCTCTCCTCTCCCGTCTTCTCTCCCATGTCTCTCCCGTCTTCTCTCCTCTCCCGTCTTCTCTCCCGACTCTCCCATGTCTCTCCCGTCTTCTCTCCTCTCCCGTCTTCTCTCCCGACTCTCCCATGTCTCTCCCGTCTTCTCTCCTCTCCCGTCTTCTCTCCCGACTCTCTCCCGACTCTCTCATGTCTCTCCCGACTTCTCTCATGTCTCTCCCGACTTCTCTCATGTCTCTCCCGACTTCTCTCATGTTACATTACATTTACATTTAAGTCATTTAGCAGACGCTCTTATCCAGAGCGACTTACAAATTGGTGCTTTCACCTTATGACATCCAGTGGAACAGCCACTTTACAATAGTGCATCTAGGTCTTTTAAGGGGGAGGGAGGGGGAGAGGGGGAAGGATTACTTTATCCTATCCTAGGTATTCCTTAAAGAGGTGGGGTTTCAGGTGTCTCCGGAAGGTGGTGATTGACTCCGCTGTCCTGGCGTCGTGAGGGAGTTTGTTCCACCATTGGGGGCCAGAGCAGCGAACAGTTTTGACTGGGCTGAGCGGGAACTGTACTTCCTCAGTGGTAGGGAGGCGAGCAGGCCAGAGGTGGATGAACGCAGTGCCCTTGTTTGGGTGTAGGGCCTGATCAGAGCCTGGAGGTACTGAGGTGCCGTTCCCCTCACAGCTCCGTAGGCAAGCACCATGGTCTTGTAGCGGATGCGAGCTTCAACTGGAAGCCAGTGGAGAGAGCGGAGGAGCGGGGTGACGTGAGAGAACTTGGGAAGGTTGAACACCAGACGGGCTGCGGCGTTCTGGATGAGTTGTAGGGGTTTAATGGCACAGGCAGGGAGCCCAGCCAACAGCGAGTTGCAGTAATCCAGACGGGAGATGACAAGTGCCTGGATTAGGACCTGCGCCGCTTCCTGTGTGAGGCAGGGTCGTACTCTGCGGATGTTGTAGAGCATGAACCTACAGGAACGGGCCACCGCCTTGATGTTATTTGAGAACGACAGGGTGTTGTCCAGGATCACGCCAAGGTTCTTAGCGCTCTGGGACGAGGACACAATGGAGTTGTCAACCGTGATGGCGAGATCATGGAACGGGCAGTCCTTCCCCGGGAGGAAGAGCAGCTCCGTCTTGCCGAGGTTCAGCTTGAGGTGATGATCCGTCATCCACACTGATATGTCTGCCAGACATGCAGAGATGCGATTCGCCACCTGGTCGTCAGAAGGGGGAAAGGAGAAGATGAATTGTGTGTCGTCTGCATAGCAATGATAGGAGAGACCATGTGAGGTTATGACAGAGCCAAGTGACTTGGTGTATAGCGAGAATAGGAGAGGGCCTAGAACAGAGCCCTGGGGACACCAGTGGTGAGAGCACGTGGTGAGGAGACGGATTCTCGCCACGCCACCTGGTAGGAGCGACCTGTCAGGTAGGACGCAATCCAAGCGTGGGCCGCGCCGGAGATGCCCAACTCGGAGAGGGTGGAGAGGAGGATCTGATGGTTCACAGTATCGAAGGCAGCCGATAGATCTAGAAGGATGAGAGCAGAGGAGAGAGAGTTAGCTTTAGCAGTGCGGAGCGCCTCCGTGATACAGAGAAGAGCAGTCTCAGTTGAATGACTAGTCTTGAAACCTGACTGATTTGGATCAAGAAGGTCATTCTGAGAGAGATAGCGGGAGAGCTGGCCAAGGACGGCACGTTCAAGAGTTTTGGAGAGAAAAGAAAGAAGGGATACTGGTCTGTAGTTGTTGACATCGGAGGGATCGAGTGTAGGTTTTTTCAGAAGGGGTGCAACTCTCGCTCTCTTGAAGACAGGAGGGACGTAGCCAGCGGTCAGGGATGAGTTGATGAGCGAGGTGAGGTAAGGGAGAAGGTCACCGGAGATGGTCTGGAGAAGAGAGGAGGGGATAGGGTCAAGCGGGCAGGTTGTTGGGCGGCCGGCCGTCACAAGACGCGAGATGTCATCTGGAGAGAGAGGGGAGAAAGAGGTCAGAGCACAGGGTAGGGCAGTGTGAGCAGAACCAGCGGTGTCGTTTGACTTAGCAAACGAGGATCGGATGTCGTCGACCTTCTTTTCAAAATGGTTGACGAAGTCATCTGCAGAGAGGGAGGAGGAGGATTCAAGAGGGAGGAGAAGGTGGCAAAGAGCTTCCTAGGGTTAGAGGCAGATGCTTGGAATTTAGAGTGGTAGAAAGTGGCTTTAGCAGCAGAGACAGAGGAGGAAAATGTAGAGAGGAGGGAGTGAAAGGATGCCAGGTCCGCAGGGAGGCGAGTTTTCCTCCATTTCCGCTCGGCTGCCCGGAGCCCTGTTCTGTGAGCTCGCAATGAGTCGTCGAGCCACGGAGCGGGAGGGGAGGACCGAGCCGGCCTGGAGGATAGGGGACATAGAGAGTCAAAGGATGCAGAAAGGGAGGAGAGGAGGGTTGAGGAGGCAGAATCAGGAGATAGGTTGGAGAAGGTTTGAGCAGAGGGAAGAGATGATAGGATGGAAGTGGAGAGAGTAGCGGGGAGAGAGAGCGAAGGTTGGGACGGCGCGATACCATCCGAGTAGGGGCAGTGTGGGAAGTGTTGGATGAGAGCGAGAGGGAAAAGGATACAAGGTAGTGGTCGGAGACTTGGAGGGGAGTTGCAATGAGGTTAGTGGAGGAACAGCATCTAGTAAAGATGAGGTCGAGCGTATTGCCTGCCTTGTGAGTAGGGGGAAGGTGAGAGGGTGAGGTCAAAAGAGGAGAGGAGTGGAAAGAAGGAGGCAGAGAGGAATGAGTCAAAGGTAGACGTGGGGAGGTTAAAGTCGCCCAGAACTGTGAGAGGTGAGCCGTCCTCAGGAAAGGAGCTTATCAAGGCATCAAGCTCATTGATGAACTCTCCGAGGGAACCTGGAGGGCGATAAATGATAAGGATGTTAAGCTTGAAAGGGCTGGTAACTGTGACAGCATGGAATTCAAAGGAGGCGATAGACAGATGGGTAAGGGGAGAAAGAGAGAATGACCACTTGGGAGAGATGAGGATCCCGATGCCACCACCCCGCTGACCAGAAGCTCTCGGGGTGTGCGAGAGCACGTGGGCGGACGAAGAGAGAGCAGTAGGAGTAGCGGTGTTGTCTGTGGTGATCCATGTTTCCGTCAGAGCCAAGAAGTCGAGGGACTGGAGGGAGGCATAGGCTGAGATGAACTCTGCCTTGTTGGCCGCAGATCGGCAGTTCCAGAGGCTACCGGAGACCTGGAACTCCACGTGGGTCGTGCGCGCAGGGACCACCAGATTAGGGTGGCCGCGGCCATGCGGTGTGGAGCGTTTGTATGGTCTGTGCAGAGAGGAGAGAACAGGGATAGACAGACACATAGTTGACAGGCTAGAGAAGAGGCTACGCTAATGCAGAGGAGATTGGAATGACAAGTGGACTACACGTCTCGAATGTTCAGAAAGTTAAGCTTACGTAGCAAGAATCTAATTGACTAAAATGATTAAAATGATACAGTACTGCTGGGGTAGGCTAGCTGCGTTGTTGACACTACCCTAATCAAGTCGTACCGTTGAGTGTGAAGTTTCTACAATGCTGCTTTTCGGGAGCTAGCTGGCTAGCTAGCAGTGTTGGTTACGTTACGTTGCGTTAGGAGAACGACAATAGCTGGCTAGCTAACCTAGAAAATCGCTCTAGACTACACAATTATCTTTGAAACAAAGACGGCTATGTAGCTAGCTATGTAGCTAGCTACGATCAAACAAATCACACCGTTGGGACTGTAATGAAATGAAATGAAAATGTGATACTACCTGTGGAGCGAAGCGGAATGCGACCGGAATGCGAAAGTTCTATTCAGTAGACGTTGGCTGGCTATTGGCTAGCTAGGAGTGTCTCCTACGTTAAGGACGACAAAATAGCTGGCTAGCTAACCTCGGTGAATTAAGATAATCACTCTAAGACTACACACTCTAAACTACACAATTATCTTGGATACGAAGACAGCAAAGACAACTATGTAGCTAGCTAATACTACACTAATCAAGTCGTTCAGTTGAGTGTGATAGTTACTACAGTGCTACGGTAGCCGGTGAACGTATGCTAGCTGGCTAGCTGCTAGGCAGATAGGAGGACGACGAAATACGATAATAACGCAATTATCTTTGATACAACGACGACTATGTAGCTAGCTAAGAAGAAATTGCTAAGATTAGACAAATCAGACCGTTGTACTATAATGAAATGTAATGAAAAAGTTATACAACCTGCAGACCGAAGCGCGACTTCTCTCATGTCTCTCCCGACTTCTCTCATGTCTCTCCCGACTTCTCTCATGTCTCTCCCGACTTCTCTCCTGTCTCTCCCGACTTCTCTCCTGTCTCTCCCGACTTCTCTCCTGTCTCTCCCGACTTCTCTCCTGTCTCTCCCGACTTCTCTCCTGACTCTCCCGACTTCTCTCCTGACTCTCTCCCGACTTCTCTCCTGACTCTCTCCCGACTTCTCTCCTGACTCTCTCCCAACTTCTCTCCTGACTCTCTCCCGTCTTCTCTCCTGACTCTCTCCCGTCTTCTCTCCTCTCTCTCCCGTCTTCTCTCCTCTCCAGTCTTCTCTCCTGACTCTCCCATGTCTCCTCTCCTCTCCCGTCTTCTCTCATGTCTCTCCCGACTCTCTCATGTCTCTCCCGTCTTCTCTCCTCTCCGTCTTCTCTCCCGTCTTCTCTCCCGACTCTCTCATGTCTCTCCCGTCTTTTCTCCTCTCCCGTCTTCTCTCCCGACTCTCCCATGTCTCCTCTCCTCTCCCGTCTTCTCTCATGTCTCTCCCGACTCTCTCATGTCTCTCCCGTCTTCTCTCCTCTCCGTCTTCTCTCCCGTCTTCTCTCCCGACTCTCTCATGTCTCTCCCGTCTTCTCTCCTCTCCAGTCTTCTCTCCTGACTCTCCCATGTCTCCTCTCCTCTCCCGTCTTCTCTCATGTCTCTCCCGACTCTCTCATGTCTCTCCCGTCTTCTCTCCTCTCCGTCTTCTCTCCCGTCTTCTCTCCCGACTCTCTCATATCTGTCCCGTCTTTTCTCCTCTCCCGACTCTCCCATGTCTCTCCTGTCTTCTCTCCTCTCCCGTCTTCTCTCCCGACTCTCCCATGTCTCTCCCGTCTTCTCGTCTCTCCCGTCTTCTCTCCTCTCCCGTCTTCTCTCCCGACTCTCCCATGTCTCTCCCGTCTTCTCTCCTCTCCCGTCTTCTCTCCCGACTCTCTCATGTCTCTCCCGACTTCTCTCATGTCTCTCCCGACTTCTCTCATGTCTCTCCCGACTTCTCTCATGTCTCTCCCGACTTCTCTCCTGTCTCTCCCGACTTCTCTCCTGTCTCTCCCGACTTCTCTCATGTCTCTCCCGACTTCTCTCCTGTCTCTCCCGACTTCTCTCCTGTCTCTCCCGACTTCTCTCCTGTCTCTCCCGACTTCTCTCCTGACTCTCTCCCGACTTCTCTCCTGACTCTCTCCCGACTTCTCTCCTGACTCTCTCCCGTCTTCTCTCCTGACTCTCTCCCGTCTTCTCTCCTGACTCTCTCCCGTCTTCTCTCCTGACTCTCTCCCGTCTTCTCTCCTGACTCTCATGTCTCTCCCGTCTTCTCTCCTCTCCCGTCTTCTCTCCCGACTCTCATGTCTCTCCCGTCTTCTCTCCTCTCCCGTCTTCTCTCTCATTTCTCTCCCGTCTTCTCTCCTCTCCCGTCTTCTCTCCTGACTCTCTCCCGTCTTCTCTCCTGACTCTCTCCCGTCTTCTCTCCTGACTCTCATGTCTCTCCCGTCTTCTCTCCTCTCCCGTCTTCTCTCCCGACTCTCATGTCTCTCCCGTCTTCTCTCCTCTCCCGTCTTCTCTCTCATTTCTCTCCCGTCTTCTCTCCTCTCCCGTCTTCTCTCCTGACTCTCCCGTCTTCTCTCCTGACTCTCCCATGTCTCTCCCGTCTTCTCTCCTCTCCCGTCGCCTCTCCTGACTCTCCCGACTCTCTCATGTCTCTCCCGACTCTCTCATGTCTCTCCCGACTCTCTCATGTCTCTCCCGACTTCTCTCATGTCTCTCCCGACTTCTCTCATGTCTCTCCCGACTTCTCTCATGTCTCTCCCGACTTCTCTCATGTCTCTCCCGACTTCTCTCATGTCTCTCCCGACTTCTCTCATGTCTCTCCCGACTTCTCTCCTCTCCCGTCTTCTCTCCCGACTCTCATGTCTCTCCCGTCTTCTCTCCTCTCCCGTCTTCTCTCCCGACTCTCATGTCTCTCCCGTCTTCTCTCCTCTCCCGTCTTCTCTCCCGACTCTCCCATGTCTCTCCCGTCTTCTCTCCTCTCCCGTCTTCTCTCCTGACTCTCCCATGTCTCTCCCGTCTTCTCTCATGTCTCTCCCGACTTCTCTCATGTCTCTCCCGACTTCTCTCATGTCTCTCCCGACTTCTCTCATGTCTCTCCCGACTTCTCTCCTCTCCCGTCTTCTCTCCCGACTCTCATGTCTCTCCCGTCTTCTCTCCTCTCCCGTCTTCTCTCCCGACTCTCATGTCTCTCCCGTCTTCTCTCCTCTCCCGTCTTCTCTCCCGACTCTCCCATGTCTCTCCCGTCTTCTCTCCTCTCCCGTCTTCTCTCCTGACTCTCCCATGTCTCTCCCGTCTTCTCTCATGTCTCTCCCGACTTCTCTCATGTCTCTCCCGACTTCTCTCATGTCTCTCCCGACTTCTCTCCTCTCCCGTCTTCTCTCCCGACTCTCCCATGTCTCTGCCGTCTTCTCTCCTGACTCTCCCATGTCTCTCCCGTCTTCTCTCATGTCTCTCCCGTCTTCTCTCATGTCTCTCCCGACTTCTCTCATGTCTCTCCCGACTTCTCTCATGTCTCTCCCGACTTCTCTCATGTCTCTCCCGAGTTCTCTCATGTCTCTCCCGATTTCTCTCATGTCTCTCCCGACTTCTCTCCTCTCCCGTCTTCTCTCCCGACTCTCATGTCTCTCCCGTCTTCTCTCCTCTCCCGTCTTCTCTCCCGACTCTCATGTCTCTCCCATCTTCTCTCCTCTCCCGTCTTCTCTCCGGACTCTCATGTCTCTCCCGTCTTCTCTCCTCTCCCGTCTTCTCTCCCGACTCTCTCATTTCTCTCCCGTCTTCTCTCCTCTCCCGTCTTCTCTCCCGACTCTCCCATGTCTCTCCCGTCTTCTCTCCTCTCCCGTCTTCTCTCCCGACTCTCATGTCTCTCCCGTCTTCTCTCCCGACTCTCATGTCTCTCCCGTCTTCTCTCCTCTCCCGTCTTCTCTCCCGACTCTCTCATTTCTCTCCCGTCTTCTCTCCCGACTCTCCCATGTCTCTCCCGTCTTCTCTCCTCTCCCGTCTTCTCTCCCATGTCTCTCCCGTCTTCTCTCCTCTCCCGTCTTCTCTCCTGACTCTCATGTCTCTCCCGTCTTCTTTCCTCTCCCGTCTTCTCTCCTGACTCTCATGTCTCTCCCGTCTTCTCTCCTCTCCCGTCTTCTCTCCTGACTCTCATGTCTCTCCTCTCCCGTCTTCTCTCCCGACTCTCTCATTTCTCTCCCGTCTTCTCTCCTCTCCCGTCTTCTCTCCTGACTCTCCCATGTCTCTCCCATCTTCTCTCCTCTCCCGTCTCCTCTCCTGACTCTCCCGACTCTCATGTCTCTCCCGACTCTCTCATGTCTCTCCCGACTCTCTCATGTCTCTCCCGACTATCTCATGTCTCTCCCGACTATCTCATGTCTCTCCCGACTTCTCTCATGTCTCTCCCGACTTCTCTCATGTCTCTCCCGACTTCTCTCATGTCTCTCCCGACTTCTCTCATGTCTCTCCCGACTTCTCTCCTCTCCCGTCTTCTCCCGACTCTCCCATGTCTCTCCCGTCTTCTCTCCTGACTCTCCCATGTCTCTCCGTCTTCTCTCATGTCTCTCCCGTCTTCTCTCATGTCTCTCCCGACTTCTCTCATGTCTCTCCCGACTTCTCTCATGTCTCTCCCGACTTCTCTCATGTCTCTCCCGACTTCTCTCATGTCTCTCCCGATTTCTCTCATGTCTCTCCCGACTTCTCTCCTCTCCCGTCTTCTCTCCCGACTCTCATGTCTCTCCCGTCTTCTCTCCTCTCCCGTCTTCTCTCCCGACTCTCATGTCTCTCCCGTCTTCTCTCCTCTCCCGTCTTCTCTCCGGACTCTCATGTCTCTCCCGTCTTCTCTCCTCTCCCGTCTTCTCTCCCGACTCTCTCATTTCTCTCCCGTCTTCTCTCCCGACTCTCCCATGTCTCTCCCGTCTTCTCTCCTCTCCCGTCTTCTCTCCCGACTCTCATGTCTCTCCCGTCTTCTCTCCTCTCCCGTCTTCTCTCCCGACTCTCATGTCTCTCCCGTCTTCTCTCCTCTCCCGTCTTCTCTCCCGACTCTCATGTCTCTCCCGTCTTCTCTCCTCTCCCGTCTTCTCTCCCGACTCTCTCATTTCTCTCCGTCTTCTCTCCCGACTCTCCCATCGTCTTCTCTCCTCTCCCGTCTTCTCTCCCGACTCTCATGTCTCTCCGTCTTCTCTCCTCTCCCGTCTTCTCTCCGGACTCTCATGTCTCTCCCGTCTTCTCTCCTCTCCGTCTTCTCTCCCGACTCTCTCATTTCTCTCCGTCTTCTCTCCTCTCCCGTCTTCTCTCCCGACTCTCCCATGTCTCTCCGTCTTCTCTCCCGACTCTCATGTCTCTCCCGTCTTCTCTCCTCTCCGTCTTCTCTCCCGACTCTCATGTCTCTCCGTCTTCTCTCCTCTCCCGTCTTCTCTCCCGACTTCTCATGTCTCTCCCGTCTTCTCTCCCGACTCTCATGTCTCTCCCGTCTCTCTCTCCGTCTTCTCTCCCGACTCTCTCATTTCTCTCCCGTCTTCTCTCCCGACTCTCCCATGTCTCTCCCGTCTTCTCTCCTCTCCCGTCTTTCTCCCGACTCTCCCATGTCTCTCCGTCTTCTCTCCTCTCCCGTCTTCTCTCCCGACTCTCCATGTCTCTCCCGTCTTCTCTCTCTCTCCCGTCTCCTCTCCTGACTCTCCCGACTCTCTCATGTCTCTCCCGACTCTCTCATGTCTCTCCCGACTTCTCTCATGTCTCTCCCGACTTCTCTCATGTCTCTCCCGACTTCTCTCATGTCTCTCCCGACTTCTCTCATGTCTCTCCCGACTTCTCTCATGTCTCTCCGACTTCTCTCTCATGTCTCTCCCGACTTCTCTCCTCTCTCCAGTCTTCTTCTCCTGACTCTCATGTCTCTCCTCTCCCGACTTCTCTCCTGACTCTCTCCCGACTTCTCTCCTCTCTCCAGTCTTCTCTCCTGACTCTCATGTCTCTCCTCTCCCGTCTTCTCTCCCGACTCTCTCATGTCTCTCCCGACTCTCTCATGTCTCTCCCGACTCTCTCATTTCTCTCCCGACTTCTCTCCTGTCTCTCATGTCTCTCTCATGTCTCTCTCATGTCTCTCCCGTCTTCTCTCCTCTCCAGTCTTCTCTCCTGACTCTCATGTCTCTCCCGTCTTCTCTCCTCTCCCGACTTCTCCCCGTCTTCTCTCCTGACTCTCTCATGTCCCCCGTCTTCTCTCCTCTCCAGTCTTCTCTCCTGACTCTCATGTCTCTCCCGTCTTCTCTCCTCTCGTCTTCTCCCGTCTTCTCTCCTGACTCTCATGTCTCTCCTGTCTTCTGTCCTCTCCCGTCTTCTCTCCTGACTCTCATGTCTCTCCCGTCTTCTCTCCTCTCCCGTCTTCTCTCCCATGTCTCTCATGTCTTCTCTCCCATGTCTCTCCCGTCTTCTCTCCCGACTCTCCCATGTCTCTCCGTCTTCTCTCATTCTCTCCCGACTCTCATGTCTCTCCCGTCTTCTCTCCTCTCCCGTCTTCTCTCCTGACTCTCATGTCTCTCCCGTCTTCTTCTCTCCCGTCTCTCTCCTGACTCTCATGTCTCTCCTCTTCTCTCCTCTCCCGTCTTCTCTCCTGACTCTCATGTCTCTCCTCTCCGTCTCTCCTCTCCCGTCTTCTCTCCCGACTCTCTCATTTCTCTCCCGTCTTCTCTCCTCTCCCGTCTTCTCTCCTGACTCTCCCATGTCTCTCCCGTCTTTCTCTCTCCCGTCTTCTCTCCTGACTCTCCCATGTCTCTCCCATCTTCTCTCCTCTCCCGTCTCCTCTCCTGACTCTCCCGACTCTCATGTCTCTCCCGACTCTCTCATGTCTCTCCCGACTCTCTCATGTCTCTCCCGACTCTCTCATGTCTCTCCCGACTTCTCTCATGTCTCTCCCGACTTCTCTCATGTCTCTCCCGACTCTCTCATGTCTCCCGACTTCTCTTATGTCTCTCCCGACTTCTCTCCTCTCTCCAGTCTTCTCTCCTGACTCTCATGTCTCTCCTCTCCCGACTTCTCTCCTGACTCTCTCCCGACTTCTCTCCTGACTCTCATGTCTCTCCTCTCCCGTCTTCTCTCCCGACTCTCTCATGTCTCTCTCATGTCTCTCCCGACTCTCTCATTTCTCTCCCGACTTCTCTCCTGTCTCTCATGTCTCTCTCACGTCTCTCTCATGTCTCTCCCGTCTTCTCTCCTCTCCAGTCTTCTCTCCTGACTCTCATGTCTCTCCCGTCTTCTCTCCTCTCCCGACTTCTCCCCGTCTTCTCTCCTGACTCTCTCATGTCCCCCGTCTTCTCTCCTCTCCAGTCTTCTCTCCTGACTCTCTCATGTCTCCCCCGTCTTCTCTCCTCTCCCGTCTTCTCTCCTGACTCTCATGACTCTCCTGTCTCTCCTCTCCCGTCTCTCCCGTCTTCTCTCCTGACTCTCATGTCTCTCCTGTCTTCTGTCCTCTCCCGTCTTCTCTCCTGACTCTCCCATGTCTCTCCCGTCTTCTCTCCCGACTCTCCCATGTCTCTCCGTCTTCTCTCATCTCTCTCCCGACTCTCATGTCTCTCCCGTCTTCTCTCCTCTCCCGTCTTCTCTCCTGACTCTCATGTCTCTCCGTCTTCTTTCCTCTCCCGTCTCCTCTCCTGACTCTCATGTCTCTCCGTCTTCTCTCCTCTCCGTCTTCTCTCCTGACTCTCATGTCTCTCCTCTCCCGTCTTCTCTCCCGACTCTCTCATTTCTCTCCCGTCTTCTCTCCTCTCCCGTCTTCTCTCCTGACTCTCCCATGTCTCTCCCGTCTTCTCTCCTCTCCCGTCTTCTCTCCTGACTCTCCCATGTCTCTCCCATCTTCTCTCCTCTCCCGTCTCCTCTCCTGACTCTCCCGACTCTCATGTCTCTCCCGACTCTCTCATGTCTCTCCCGACTCTCTCATGTCTCTCCCGACTCTCTCATGTCTCTCCCGACTTCTCTCATGTCTCTCCCGACTTCTCTCATGTCTCTCCCGACTCTCTCATGTCTCCCGACTTCTCTTATGTCTCTCCCGACTTCTCTCCTCTCCAGTCTTCTCTCCTGACTCTCATGTCTCTCCTCTCCCGACTTCTCTCCTGACTCTCTCCCGACTTCTCTCCTCTCTCCAGTCTTCTCTCCTGACTCTCATGTCTCTCCTCTCCCGTCTTCTCTCCCGACTCTCTCATGTCTCTCTCATGTCTCTCCCGACTCTCTCATTTCTCTCCCGACTTCTCTCCTGTCTCTCATGTCTCTCTCATGTCTCTCTCATGTCTCTCCCGTCTTCTCTCCTCTCCAGTCTCTCTCCTGACTCTCATGTCATCTCTCTCCGTCTTCTCTCCTCTCCCGACTTCTCTCCCGTCTTCTCTCCTGACTCTCTCATGTCCCCGTCTTCTCTCCTCTCCAGTCTCTCTCCTGACTCTCATGTCTCTCCCGTCTTCTCTCCTCTCCCGTCTTCTCCCGTCTTCTCTCCTGACTCTCATGTCTCTCCTGTCTTCTGTCCTCTCCCGTCTTCTCTCCTGACTCTCATGTCTCTCCCGTCTTCTCTCCTCTCCCGTCTTCTTCTCTCTGACTCTCATGTCTCTCCCGTCTTCTCTCCTCTCCCGTCTTCTCTCCCATGTCTCTCCGTCTTCTCTCCCATGTCTCTCCGTCTTCTCTCCCGACTCTCCCATGTCTCTCCCGTCTTCTCTCATCTCTCTCCCGACTCTCATGTCTCTCCCGTCTTCTCTCCTCTCCCGTCTTCTCCTGACTCTCATGTCTCTCTCTCCCGTCTCCTCTCCTGACTCTCCTGTCTCTCTCATGTCTCTCTCCGACTCTCTTCTCTCCTCTCCCGTCTTCTCTCCTGACTCTCTCATTTCTCTCCGTCTTCTCTCCTCTCCCGTCTTCTCTCCTGACTCTCCCATGTCTCTCCCGTCTTCTCTCCTCTCCCGTCTTCTCTCCTGACTCTCCCATGTCTCTCCCATCTTCTCTCCTCTCCTGTCTCCTCTCCTGACTCTCCCGACTCTCATGTCTCTCCCGACTCTCATGTCTCTCCCGACTCTCTCATGTCTCTCCGACTCTCTCATGTCTCTCCCGACTCTCTCATGTCTCTCCCGACTTCTCTCATGTCTCTCCCGACTCTCTCTCATGTCTCTCCCGACTCTCTCATGTCTCCGACTTCTCTCATGTCTCTCCCGACTCTCTCTCTCTCTCTCCCGTCTTCTCTCCTGACTCTCTCCATATCTCTCCTCTCCAGTCTTCTCTCCTGACTCTCTCATGTCTCTCCCGTCTTCTCTCCTCTCCAGTCTTCTCTCCTCTCTCTCATGTCTCTCCCGTCTTCTCCGTCTTCTCTCCTGACTCTCATGTCTCCCCGTCTTCTCTCCTCTCCCGTCTTCTCTCCTGACTCTCTCATGTCTCTCCCGTCTTCTCTCCTCTCCCGTCTTCTCTCCCGACTCTCATGTCTCTCCCGTCTTCTCTCCTCTCCCGACTCTCATGTCTCTCCCGTCTTCTCTCCCCTCTCCCGTCTTCTCTCCCGACTCTCATGTCTCTCCCGTCTTCTCTCCTCTCCCGTCTTTCTCTCCCGACTTCTCTCATTTCTCTCCCGTCTTCTCTCCCGACTCTCCCATGTCTCTCCCGTCTTCTCTCCTCTCCCGTCTTCTCTCCCGACTCTCCCATGTCTCTCCCGTCTTCTCTCCTCTCCCGTCTTCTCTCCTGATTCTCTCTCTCATGTCTCTCCCGACTCTCTCATGTCTCTCCCGACTCTCTCATGTCTCTCCCGACTTCTCTCATGTCTCTCCCGACTTCTCTCATGTCTCTCCCGACTTCTCTCATGTCTCTCCCGACTTCTCTTATGTCTCTCCGACTCTCTCTCCTCTCTCCAGTCTTCTCTCCTGACTCTCATGTCTCTCCTCTCCCGACTTCTCTCCTGACTCTCTCCCGACTTCTCTCCTCTCTCCAGTCTTCTCTCCTGACTCTCATGTCTCTCCTCTCCCGTCTTCTCTCCCGTCTCTCTCATGTCTCTCCCGACTTCTCTCATGTCTCTCCCGACTTCTCTCATGTCTCTCCCGACTTCTCTCATGTCTCTCCCGATTTCTCTCATGTCTCTCTCCCGACTTTCTCTCCTCTCCCGTCTTCTCTCCCGACTCTCATGTCTCTCCCGTCTTCTCTCCTCTCCCGTCTTCTCTCCCGACTCTCATGTCTCTCCCGTCTTCTCTCCTCTCCCGTCTTCTCTCCGGACTCTCATGTCTCTCCGTCTTTCTCCTCTCCCGTCTTCTCTCCCGACTCTCTCATTTCTCTCCCGTCTTCTCTCCTCTCCCGTCTTCTCTCCCGACTCTCCCATGTCTCTCCCGTCTTCTCTCCTCTCCGTCTTCTCTCCCGACTCTCATGTCTCTCCCGTCTTCTCTCTCTCCCGTCTTCTCTCCCGACTCTCATGTCTCTCCCGTCTTCTCTCCTCTCCGTCTTCTCTCCCGACTCTCATGTCTCTCCCGTCTTCTCTCCTCTCCCGTCTTCTCTCCCGACTCTCTCATTTCTCTCCGTCTTCTCTCCCGACTCTCCCATGTCTCCCGTCTTCTCTCCTCTCCCGTCTTCTCTCCCGACTCTCATGTCTCTCCCGTCTTCTCTCCTCTCCCGTCTTCTCTCCGGACTCTCATGTCTCTCCCGTCTTCTCTCCTCTCCCGTCTTCTCTCCCGACTCTCTCATGTCTCTCCCGTCTTCTCTCCTCTCCCGTCTTCTCTCCCGACTCTCCCATGTCTCTCCCGTCTTCTCTCCTCTCCCGTCTTCTCTCCCGACTCTCATGTCTCTCCGTCTTCTCTCCTCTCCCGTCTTCTCTCCCGACTCTCATGTCTCTCCCGTCTTCTCTCCTCTCCCGTCTTCTCTCCGACTCTCCCATGTCTCTCCCGTCTTCTCTCTCCCGTCTTCTCCCGACTCTCATGTCTCTCCCGTCTTTCTCTCCTCTCCCGTCTTCTCTCCCGACTCTCCCATGTCTCTCCCGTCTTCTCTCCTCTCCCGTCTTCTCCTCTCTCCCGACTCTCTCATGTCTCTCCCGACTCTCTCATGTCTCTCCCGACTCTCTCATGTCTCTCCCGACTTCTCTCATGTCTCTCAAGACTTCTCTCATGTCTCTCCCGACTTCTCTCATGTCTCTCCCGACTTCTCTCATGTCTCTCCCGACTTCTCTCATGTCTCTCCCGACTTCTCTCATGTCTCTCCCGACTTCTCTCCTCTCTCCAGTCTTCTCTCCTGACTCTCATGTCTCTCCTCTCCCGTCTTCTCTCCTGACTCTCTCCCGACTTCTCTCCTCTCTCCAGTCTTCTCTCCTGACTCTCATGTCTCTCCTCTCCGTCTTCTCTCCCGACTCTCTCATGTCTCTCCCGACTCTCTCATGTCTCTCCCGACTCTCTCATTTCTCTCCCGACTTCTCTCCTGTCTCTCATGTCTTCTCTCCTCTCTCATGTCTCTCCCGTCTTCTCTCCTCTCCAGTCTTCTCTCCTGACTCTCATGTCTCTCCCGTCTTCTCTCCTCTCCCGACTTCTCCCCGTCTTCTCTCCTGACTCTCTCATGTCCCCCGTCTTCTCTCCTCTCCCAGTCTTCTCTCCTGACTCTCTCATGTCTCTCCCGTCTTCTCTCCTCTCCTCTTCTCCCGTCTTCTCTCCTGACTCTCATGTCTCTCCTGTCTTCTGTCCTCTCCCGTCTTCTCTCCTGACTCTCATGTCTCTCCCGTCTTCTCTCCTCTCCCGTCTTCTCTCCCATGTCTCTCCCGTCTTCTCTCCCATGTCTCTCCCGTCTTCTCTCCCGACTCTCCCATGTCTCTCCGTCTTCTCTCATCTCTCTCCCGACTCTCATGTCTCTCCCGTCTCTCTCCTCTCCCGTCTTCTCTCCTGACTCTCATGTCTCTCCCGTCTTCTTTCCTCTCCCGTCTCCTCTCCTGACTCTCATGTCTCTCCCGTCTTCTTCTCCTCTCCCGTCTTCTCTCCTGACTCTCTCTCTCCTCTCCCGTCTTCTCTCCCGACTCTCTCATTTCTCTCCCGTCTTCTCTCCTCTCTCGTCTCTCTCTCCTGACTCTCCCATGTCTCTCCCGTCTTCTCTCCTCTCCCGTCTTCTCTCCTGACTCTCCCATGTCTCTCCCATCTTCTCTCCTCTCCCGTCTCCTCTCCTGACTCTCCCGACTCTCATGTCTCTCCCGACTCTCTCATGTCTCTCCCGACTCTCTCATGTCTCTCCCGACTCTCTCATGTCTCTCCCGACTTCTCTCATGTCTCTCCCGACTTCTCTCATGTCTCTCCCGACTCTCATGTCTCCCGACTTCTCTTATGTCTCCCGACTTCTCTCCTCTCTCCAGTCTTCTCTCCTGACTCTCATGTCTTCTCTCCCGACTTCTCTCCTGACTCTCTCCCGACTTCTCTCCTCTCTCAGTCTTCTCTCCTGACTCTCATGTCTCTCCTCTCCCGTCTTCTCTCCCGACTCTCTCATGTCTCTCCCAACTCTCTCATGTCTCTCTCATGTCTCTCCCGACTCTCTCATTTCTCTCCCGACTTCTCTCTCCTGTCTCTCATGTCTCTCTCATGTCTCTCTCATGTCTCTCCCGTCTTCTCTCCTCTCCAGTCTTCTCTCCTGACTCTCATGTCTCTCCCGTCTTCTCTCTCTCCCGTCTTCTCCCGTCTTCTCTCCTGACTCTCATCTCTCTCCTGTCTTCTGTCCTCTCCCGTCTTCTCTCCTGACTCTCATGTCTCTCCGTCTTCTCTCCTCTCCCGTCTTCTCCCGTCTTCTCTCCTGACTCTCTCATGTCTCTCCCGTCTTTCTCTCCTCTCCCGTCTTCTCTCCCATGTCTCTCCCGTCTTCTCTCCCATGTCTCTCCCGTCTTCTCTCCCGACTCTCCCATGTCTCTCCCGTCTTCTCTCATCTCTCTCCCGACTCTCATGTCTCTCCCGTCTTCTCTCCTCTCCCGTCTTCTCTCCTGACTCTCATGTCTCTCCCGTCTTCTTCCTCTCCCGTCTCCTCTCCTCTCTCATGTCTCTCCGTCTTCTCTCCTCTCCCGTCTTCTCTCCTGACTCTCTCTTCTCTCCCGACTCTCTCATTTCTCTCCCGTCTTCTCTCCTCTCCCGTCTTCTCTCCTGACTCTCATGTCTCTCCCGTCTTCTCTCCTCTCCGTCTTCTCTCCTGACTCTCCCATGTCTCTCCCATCTTCTCTCCTCTCCTGTCTCCTCTCCTGACTCTCCCGACTCTCATGTCTCTCCCGACTCTCTCATGTCTCTCCCGACTCTCTCATGTCTCTCCCGACTCTCTCATGTCTCTCCCGACTCTCTCATGTCTCTCTCTCTCATGTCTCTCCCGACTTCTCTCATGTCTCTCCCGACTTCTCTCATGTCTCGACTCTCTCTCATGTCTCCCGACTTCTCTCATGTCTCTCCCGACTTCTCTCTCTCTCTCTCCCGTCTTCTCTCCTGACTCTCTCTCTCTCTCGTCTTCTCTCCTGACTCTCTCATGTCTCTCTCTCTCCCATGTCTCTCCTCTCACGTCTTCTCTCTTCTCTCCATGTCTCCCCGTCTTCTCTCTCCAGTCTTCTCTCCTGTCTCTCTCTCATGTCTCTCCCGTCTTTCTCTTCTCTCCTGACTCTCTCTCTCCCATGTCTCTCTCCGCTCCGTCTTCTCTCCTGACTCTCTCATGTCTCTCCCGTCTTCTCTCCTCTCCCGTCTTCTCTCCCGACTCTCATGTCTCTCCCGTCTTCTCTCCTCTCCGACTCTCATGTCTTCGTCTCTCCCTCTCCCGTCTTCTCTCCCGACTCTCATGTCTCTCCGTCTTCTCTCCTCTCCCGTCTTCTCTCCCGACTCTCTCATTTCTCTCCCGTCTTCTCTCCCGACTCTCCCATGTCTCTCCTGTCTTCTCTCTCTCCCGTCTTCTCTCCCGACTCTCCCATGTCTCTCCCGTCTTCTCTCCTCTCCGTCTCCTCTCTCCTGATTCTCGACTCTCTCATGTCTCTCCCGACTCTCTCATGTCTCTCCCGTCTCTCATGTCTCTCCCGACTTCTCTCATGTCTCTCCCGACTTCTCTCATGTCTCTCCCGACTTCTCTTATGTCTCTCCCGACTTCTCTCCTCTCTCCAGTCTTCTCTCCTGACTCTCATGTCTCTCTCTCCCGACTTCTCTCTGACTCTCCCGACTTCTCTCTCTCTCCTCGCTAGTCTTCTCTCCTGACTCTCATGTCTCTCCTCTCTCCCGTCTTCTCTCCCGTCTCTCTCTCATGTCTCTCCCGACTCTCTCATGTCTCTCCCGACTCTCATTTCTCTCCTGACTTCTCTCCTGTCTCTCATGTCTCTCTCATGTCTCTCTCATGTCTCTCCCGTCTTCTCCCTCTCCAGTCTTCTCTCCTGACTCTCATGTCTCTCCCGTCTTCTCTCCTCTCCCGACTTCTCTCCCGTCTTCTCTCCTGACTCTCTCATGTCCCCGTCTTCTCTCTCTCCAGTCTTCTCTCCTGACTCTCATGTCTCTCCCGTCTTCTCTCCTGACTCTCCCATGTCTCTCCGTCTTCTCTCCTCTCCCGTCTTCTCTCCTGACTCTCCCATGTCTCTCCCGTCTTCTCTCCTCTCCGTCTTCTCTCCTGACTCTCCCGACTCTCTCATGTCTCTCCCGACTCTCTCATGTCTCTCCCGACTCTCTCATGTCTCTCCCGACTTCTCTCATGTCTCTCCCGACTTCTCTCATGTCTCTCCGACTTCTCTCATGTCTCTCCCGTCTTCTCTCTGTCTCTCTCCGACTTCTCTCATGTCTCTCCCGTCTTCTCTCCTCTCTCCAGTCTTCTCTCCTGACTCTCATGTCTCTCCTCTCCCGACTTCTCTCCTGTCTCTCTCCCGACTTCTCTCTCTCTCCAGTCTTCTCTCCTGACTCTCATGTCTCTCTCTCCGTCTTCTCTCCCGACTCTCTCATGTCTTCTCCCGACTCTCTCATGTCTCTCTCATGTCTCTCCCGACTCTCTCATTTCTCCCGACTTCTCTCCTCTCTCTCCCGTCTTCTCTCCTGACTCTCATGTCTCTCCGACTCTCATGTCTCTCCCGTCTTCTTCCTCTCCGTCTCTCTCCCTGACTCTCTCATGTCTCTCCCGTCTTCTCTCTCTCCCGTCTCTCTCCTGACTCTCACTCTCTCTCCCGTCTTCTCTCCCGACTCTCTCATGTCTCTCCCGTCTTCTCTCCTCTCCCGTCTTCTCTCCCGACTCTCCATGTCTCTCCCGTCTTCTCTCCTCTTCTTCTCTCCTGACTCTCCCATGTCTCTCATCTTCTCTCTCTCTCCCTGTCTCCTCTCCTGACTCTCTCTCATGTCTCTCCCGACTCTCTCATGTCTCTCCCGACTCTCTCTGTCTCTCCCGACTCTCTCTCTCTCCCGACTCTCTCATGTCTCTCCCGACTTCTCTCATGTCTCTCCCGACTTCTCTCATGTCTCTCCCGACTTCTCTCATGTCTCTCCCGACTCTCTCATGTCTCCCGTCTCTCTCATGTCTCTCCGTCTCTCTCTGTCTCTCCCGTCTTCTCTCCTGACTCTCCCTCTCTCATGTCTCTCTCTCCCGACTCTCTCATGTCTCTCTCTCCCATGTCTCTCCTCTCATGTCTCTCTCCTGACTCTCTCATGTCTCTCCCGTCTTCTCTCCTCTCAGTCTTCTCTCCGACTTCTCTCATGTCTCTCCCGTCTTCTCCCGTCTTCTCTCTGACTCTCATGTCTCTCCCGTCTTCTCTCCGCTCTCTTCTCTCCTGACTCTCTCATGTCTCTCCGTCTTCTCTCCTCTCCCGTCTTCTCTCCCGACTCTCATGTCTCTCCCGTCTTCTCTCCTCTCCGACTCTCATGTCTCTCCGTCTTCTCTGTCTCTCCGTCTTTCTCTGACTCTCATGTCTCTCCCGTCTTCTCTCCTCTCCCGTCTTCTCTCCCGACTCTCTCATTTCTCTCCCGTCTTCTCTCTCTCCCGACTCTCCCATGTCTCTCCCGTCTTCTCTCCTCTCTCCGTCTTCTCCGACTCTCCCATGTCTCTCCCGTCTTCTCTCCCGTCTCTCTCCCGTCTCCTCCTCTCTCCTCCCGTCTTCTCTCCCGACTCTCCCATGTCTCTCCCGTCTCTCTCTCTCTCCCGACTCTCTCTCATGTCTCTCCCGATGTCTCTCTCTCATGTCTCTCCGTCTTCTCTATGTCTCTCCCGACTTCTCTCCTCTCCCAGTCTTCTCTCCTGTCTCTCATGTCTCTCTCTCCGACTCTCTCATGTCTCTCTCCGACTTCTCTCTCTGTCTCTCCTAGTCTTCTCTCCTCTCTCATGTCTCTCCTCTCCCGTCTTCTCTCCCGTCTCTCTCTCATGTCTCTCCCGACTTCTCTCTCATGTCTCTCCCGACTCTCTCATGTCTCTCCCGACTTCTCTCCTCTCCATGTCTTCTCTCATGTCTCTCCCATGTCTCTCCCGTCTTCTCTCCTCTCCAGTCTTCTCCTGACATGTCTCTCCGTCTTCTCTCCTCTCCCGACTCTCTCCGTCTTCTCTGACTCTCTCATGTCCCCCGTCTTCTCTCCTCTCCCGTCTTCTCTCCCTGACTCTCATGTCTCTCCGTCTTCTCTCATGTCTCTCCCATTCTCTCCCGTCTGTCTCTCCTCTCCGTCTTCTCTCCCGACTCTCCCATGTCTCTCCCGTCTTCTCTCCTCTCCCGTCTTCTCTCCTGACTCTCATGTCTCTCTCTTGTCTCTCCCGACTCTCTCATGTCTCTCCCGACTCTCTCATGTCTCTCCCGACTTCTCTCATGTCTCTCCCGACTTCTCTCTGTCTCTCCCGTCTTCTCTCCCGTCTCTCTCATGTCTCTCCCGACTCTCTCATGTCTCTCCCGACTCTCTCTCCTCTCTCCCGTCTTCTCTCCTGTCTCTCATGTCTCTCTCTCCGTCTCTCTCACTCTCTCCCGTCTTCTCTCCTCTCTCCAGTCTTCTCTCTGACTCTCATGTCTCTCTCTCCCGTCTTCTCTCCGTCTCTCTCATGTCTCTCCCGACTTCTCTCATGTCTCTCTCATGTCTCTGACTCTCTCATTCTCTCCCGACTTCTCTCTCTCTCCAGTCTTCTCTCCTGACTCTCATGTCTCTCTCTCCCGTCTTCTCTCCCGACTTCTCTCATGTCTTCTCTCCGACTCTCTTCATGTCTCTCCCGACTCTCATGTCTCTCCTGTCTTCTGTCCTCTCCGTCTTCTCTCCTGACTCTCATGTCTCTCCGTCTTCTCTCCTCTCCCGTCTTCTCTCCCATGTCTCTCCCGTCTTCTCTCCCATGTCTCTCCCGTCTTCTCTCCCGACTCTCCATGTCTCTCCCGTCTTCTCTCATCTCTCTCCCGACTCTCATGTCTCTCCCGTCTTCTCTCCTCTCCGTCTTCTCTCTCCTGACTCTCATGTCTCTCCCGTCTTCTTTCCTCTCCCGTCTCCTCTCCTGACTCTCATGTCTCTCCCGTCTTCTCTCCTCTCCCGTCTTCTCTCCTGACTCTCATGTCTCTCCTCTCCCGTCTTCTCTCCCGACTCTCTCATTTCTCTCCCGTCTTCTCTCCTCTCCGTCTTCTCTCCTGACTCTCTCCCATGTCTCTCCCGTCTTCTCTCCTCTCCCCGTCTTCTCTCCTGACTCTCCCATGTCTCTCCCATCTTCTCTCCTCTCCCGTCTCCTCTCCTGACTCTCCGACTCTCATGTCTCTCCCGACTCTCTCATGTCTCTCCCGACTCTCTCATGTCTCTCCCGACTCTCTCATGTCTCTCCCGACTTCTCTCATGTCTCTCCCGACTTCTCTCATGTCTCTCCCGACTCTCTCATGTCTCCCGACTTCTCTTATGTCTCTCCGACTTCTCTCCCTCTCTCCAGTCTTCTCTCCTGACTCTCATGTCTCTCCTCTCCCGACTTCTCTCCTGACTCTCTCCGACTTCTCTCCTCTCTCCAGTCTTCTCTCCTGACTCTCATGTCTCTCCTCTCCCGTCTTCTCTCCCGACTCTCTCATGTCTCTCCCGACTCTCTCATGTCTCTCTCATGTCTCTCCCGACTCTCTCATTTCTCTCCCGACTTCTCTCCTGTCTCTCATGTCTCTCTCATGTCTCTCTCATGTCTCTCCGTCTTCTCTCCTCTCCAGTCTTCTCCTGACTCTCATGTCTCTCCCGTCTTCTCTCCTCTCCCGACTTCTCTCCGTCTTCTCTCCTGACTCTCTCATGTCCCCGTCTTCTCTCCTCTCAGTCTTCTCTCTGACTCTCATGTCTCTGTCTTCTCTCCTCTCCCGTCTTCTCCCGTCTTCTCTCCTGACTCTCATGTCTCTCCTGTCTTCTCTCCTCTCCCGTCTTCTCTCCTGACTCTCATGTCTCTCCCGTCTTCTCTCCTCTCCCGTGCTCTCTCCTCTCATCTCTCCGTCTTCTCTCCTCTCCCGTCTTCTCTCCCATGTCTCTCCCGTCTTCTCTCTCCCATGTCTCTCCCGTCTTCTCTCCCGACTCTCCCATGTCTCTCCGTCTTCTCTCATCTCTCTCCCGACTCTCATGTCTCTCCGTCTTCTCTCCTCTCCCGTCTTCTCTCCTGACTCTCATGTCTCTCCGTCTTCTTTCCTCTCCCGTCTCCTCTCCTGACTCTCATGTCTCTCCCGTCTTCTCTCCTCTCCCGTCTTCTCTCTCCCTGACTCTCATGTCTCTCCTCTCCCGTCTTCTCTCCCGACTCTCTCATTTCTCTCCCGTCTTCTCTCTCTCCCGTCTTCTCTCTGACTCTCCCATGTCTCTCCGTCTTCTCTCTCTCCCGTCTTCTCTCTGACTCTCCATGTCTCTCCCATCTTCTCTCCTCTCCTGTCTCCTCTCCTGACTCTCCGACTCTCATGTCTCTCCCGACTCTCTCATGTCTCTCCGACTCTCTCATGTCTCTCCCGACTCTCTCATGTCTCTCGACTTCTCTCATGTCTCTCCGACTTCTCTCATGTCTCTCCCGACTCTCTCATGTCTCTCCCGACTTCTCTCATGTCTCTCCGTCTCTCTCCTCTCTCTCCCGTCTTCTCTCCTGACTCTCCATATCTCTCCTCTCCAGTCTTCTCTCCTGACTCTCTCATGTCTCTCCTCTCTTCTCTCCTCTCACGTCTTCTCTCCTGACTCTCTCATGTCTCTCCCGTCTTCTCTCCTCTCCAGTCTTCTCTCCTGACTCTCTCATGTCTCTCCCGTCTTCTCCCGTCTCTCTCCTGACTCTCATGTCTCTCCCGTCTTCTCTCCTCTCCCGTCTTCTCTCCTGACTCTCTCATGTCTCTCCGTCTTCTCTCCTCTCCCGTCTTCTCTCCGACTCTCATGTCTCTCCGTCTTCTCTCCTCTCCCGACTCTCATGTCTCTCCGTCTTCTCTCCTCTCCCGTCTTCTCTCCCGACTCTCTCATGTCTCTCCGTCTTCTCTCCTCTCCGTCTTCTCTCCCGACTCTCTCATTTCTCTCCCGTCTTCTCTCCCGACTCTCCCATGTCTCTCCCGTCTTCTCTCCTCTCCCGTCTTCTCTCCCGACTCTCCCATGTCTCTCCCGTCTTCTCTCCTCTCCGTCTCCTCTCCTGATTCTCCCGACTCTCTCATGTCTCTCCCGACTCTCTCATGTCTCTCGACTCTCTCTCTCTCATGTCTCTCTCCCGACTTCTCTCATGTCTCTCCCGACTTCTCTCATGTCTCTCCCGACTTCTCTCATGTCTCTCCCGACTTCTCTTATGTCTCTCCCGACTTCTCTCTCTCTCCAGTCTTCTCTCCTGACTCTCATGTCTCTCCTCTCGACTTCTCTCCTGACTCTCTCCCGACTTCTCTCCTCTCTCCAGTCTTCTCTCCTGACTCTCATGTCTCTCCTCTCCCGTCTTCTCTCCCGTCTCTCTCATGTCTCTCCCGACTCTCTCATGTCTCTCTCATGTCTCTCCCGACTCTCTCATTTCTCTCCTGACTTCTCTCCTGTCTCTCATGTCTCTCTCATGTCTCTCTCATGTCTCTCCCGTCTTCTCTCCTCTCCAGTCTTCTCTCTGACTCTCATGTCTCTCCGTCTTCTCTCTCTCCCGACTTCTCTCCCGTCTTCTCTCTGACTCTCTCATGTCCCCGTCTTCTCTCCTCTCCAGTCTTCTCTCCTGACTCTCATGTCTCTCCGTCTTCTCTCCTCTCCCGTCTTCTCCGTCTTCTCTCTGACTCTCATGTCTCTCCTGTCTTCTGTCCTCTCCCGTCTTCTCTCCTGACTCTCATGTCTCTCCCGTCTTCTCTCTCTCCCGTCTTCTCTCCATGTCTCTCCCGTCTCTCTCTCCCGTCTTCTCTCCCTGACTCTCTCATGTCTCTCCCGTCTTCTCTCATCTCTCCCGACTCTCATGTCTCTCCCGTCTTCTCTCCTCTCCCGTCTTCTCTCCCGACTCTCATGTCTCTCCCGTCTTCTCTCCTCTCCCGACTCTCATGTCTCTCCCGTCTTCTCTCCTCTCCCGTCTTCTCTCCGACTCTCATGTCTCTCCCGTCTTCTCTCTCTCCCGTCTTCTCTCCCGACTCTCTCATTTCTCTCCCGTCTTCTCTCCGACTCTCCCATGTCTCTCCCGTCTTCTCTCCTCTCCCGTCTTCTCTCCGACTCTCCCATGTCTCTCCCGTCTTCTCTCTCTCCGTCTCTCTCCTGTCTCTCCCGACTCTCTCATGTCTCTCTCTCATGTCTCTCCCGACTTCTCTCATGTCTCTCCCGACTTCTCTCATGTCTCTCGACTTCTCTCATGTCTCTCCCGACTTCTCTATGTCTCTCCCGACTTCTCTCCTCTCTCCCAGTCTTCTCTCCTGACTCTCATGTCTCTCCTCTCCCTCTTCTCTCCCGACTCTCTCATGTCTCTCCCGACTCTCTCATGTCTCTCTCATGTCTCTCCCGACTCTCTCATTTCTCTCCTGACTTCTCTCCTGTCTCTCATGTCTCTCTCATGTCTCTCTCATGTCTCTCCCGTCTTCTCTCTCTCCAGTCTTCTCTCCTGACTCTCATGTCTCTCGTCTTCTCTCCTCTCTTCTCTCCCGACTCTCTCATGTCTCCCGTCTTCTCTCCTCTCAGTCTTCTCTCCTGAGCTCTCATGTCTCTCCGTCTTCTCTCCTCTCCCGTCTTCTCCGTCTTCTCTCTGACTCTCATGTCTCTCCCTGTCTTCTCTCCTCTCCGTCTTCTCTCCTCTCATGTCTCTCCCGTCTTCTCTCCTCTCCCGTCTTCTCTCCCATGTCTCTCCATGTCTCTCCCATGTCTCTCGTCTTCTCTCCCGCTCTCCCATGTCTCTCCCGTCTCTCTCTCGTCTCTCTCCTGACTCTCATGTCTCTCCGTCTTCTTCTCTCTGTCTCTCCTGACTCTCTCTCTCTGTCTCTCCCGTCTCTCTTCTCTCCTGACTCTCTCATGTCTCTCTCTCTGACTCTCTCCGTCTTCTCTCATGTCTCTCCGTCTTCTCTCCTGACTCTCTCCCGTCTTCTCTCTGACTCTCATGTCTCTCCCGTCTTCTCTCCTCTCCCGTCTTCTCTCCCGACTCTCTCATGTCTCTCCCGTCTTCTCTCCTCTCCCGTCTTCTCTCTCGTCTTCTCTCTCTCCCGTCTTCTCTCCGACTCTCCATGTCTCTTCGTCTTCTCTCCTCTCCCGTCTTTCTCTCCTGACTCTCCCATGTCTCTCCCGTCTTCTCTCCTCTCCCGTCTCCTCTCTCTGACTCTCCCGACTCTCTCATGTCTCTCCCGACTCTCTCATGTCTCTCCCGTCTCTCTCATGTCTCTCCCGACTTCTCTCATGTCTCTCCCGACTTCTCTCATGTCTCTCCCGACTTCTCTCATGTCTCTCCCGACTTCTCTCTCTCGACTCTCTCATGTCTCTCCCGTCTTCTCTCTCTCCCGTCTTCTCTCCCGACTCTCATGTCTCTCCGTCTTCTCTCTCCGTCTTCTCTCCCGACTCTCTCATGTCTCTCCCGTCTTCTCTCCTCTCTCCGTCTTCTCTCCCGACTCTCCCATGTCTCTCCCTCTTCTCTCTCTGTCTTCTCTCCGACTCTCTCTCATGTCTCTCCCGTCTTCTCTCATGTCTCTCCCGACTTCTCTCATGTCTCTCCCGACTTCTCTCATGTCTCTCCCGACTTCTCTCATGTCTCTCAGTTCTCTCATGTCTCTCCCGTCTTCTCTCATGTCTCTCCCGTCTTCTCTCCTCTCCCGTCTTCTCTCCCGACTCTCATGTCTCTCCATGTCTTCTCTCTCTCCCGTCTTCTCTCCCGGACTCTCATGTCTCTCCCTCTTCTCTCCTCTCTCTTCTCTCCGACTCTCTCATTTCTCTCCCGTCTCTCTCTCCCTTCTCTCCCGTCTTCTCTCCTCTCCGTCTTCTCTCATGTCTCTCCCGTCTTCTCTCGTCTTCTCTCCCGACTCTCATGTCTCCCGTCTTCTCTCATCATGTCTTCTTCTCTCCTCTCCCGTCTTCTCTGACTCTCTCATGTCTCTCCCGTCTTCTTCTCTCCCGTCTTCTCTCCGTCTTCTCTCCCGTCTTCTCTCTCTCATGTCTCTCCCGTCTTCTTCCTCTCCGTCTTCTCCCGACTCTCATGTCTCTCCCGTCTTCTCTCCTCTCCCGTCTTCTCTCTGACTCTCATCTTCTCTCCCGTCTTCTCTCATTTCTCTCCCGTCTTCTCTCCTCTCATGTCTCTCCCTGACTCTCTCTCTCTCCCATCTTCTCATGTCTCTCTCCATTCTCTCTCATGTCTCTCCCGACTCTCTCATGTCTCTCCCGACTTCTCTCATGTCTCTCCCGACTTCTCTCATGTCTCTCGACTTCTCTCATGTCTCTCCCGACTTCTCCCATGTCTCTCCCGTCTTCTCTCCTCTCTCCGTCTTCTCTCCTGACTCTCATGTCTCTCCTCTCCCGTCTTCTCTCCTGACTCTCTCCCGTCTTCTCTCCTCTCTCCAGTCTTCTCTCCTGACTCTCATGTCTCTCCCGTCTTCTCTCGACTCTCTCTGTCTCTCCCGACTCTCTCATGTCTCTCCCGTCTCTCATTTCTCTCCCGACTTCTCTCTGTCTCTCATGTCTCTCTCATGTCTCTCTCATGTCTCTCCGTCTTCTCTCTCTCCAGTCTTCTCTCCTGACTCTCATGTCTCTCCCGTCTTCTCTCCTCTCCCGACTTCTCTCCCCGTCTTCTCTCCTGACTCTCTCATGTCCCCCGTCTTCTCTCCTCTCTCCAGTCTCTCTCCTGACTCTCATGTCTCTCCCGTCTTCTCTCCTCTCCCTCTTCTCTCCGTCTTCTCTCCTGTCTTCTCTCCTCTCCCGTCTTCTCTCGACTCTCTCATGTCTCTCCCGTCTTCTCTCTCTCCTTCGTCTCTCTCATGTCTCTCCCGTCTTCTCTCCTCTCCCGTCTTCTCTCCCGACTCTCATGTCTCTCCCGTCTTCTTCTCTCTCTTCTCCGACTCTCATGTCTCTCCCGTCTTCTCTCCTCCCGTCTTCTCTCCTGACTCTCATGTCTCTCCCGTCTTCTCTCCTCTCCTGTCTTCTCTCCGACGACTCTCATGTCTCTCCCGTCTTCTCTCTCTCTCTCCCGTCTTCTCTCTCTGACTCTCATGTCTCTCCCGTCTTCTCTCTCTCTCTCTCCTCGTCTTCTCTGTCTCTCATGTCTTCTCTCCTCTCCCGTCTTCTCTCCTGACTCTCTCATGTCTCTCCGTCTCCCGTCTTCTCTCCCGACTCTCTCATGTCTCTCCCGTCTTCTCTCCTCTCCCGTCTTCTCTCCCGACTCTCCCATGTCTCTCCCGTCTTCTCTCCTCTCCCGTCTTCTCTCCGACTCTCCATGTCTCTCCCGTCTTCTCTCCTCTCCCGTCTCCTCTCTGACTCTCCCGACTCTCTCATGTCTCTCCCGACTCTCTCATGTCTCTCGACTCTCTCATGTCTCTCCCGACTCTCTCATGTCTCTCCCGACTTCTCTCATGTCTCTCCCGACTTCTCTCATGTCTCTCCCGACTTCTCTCATGTCTCTCCCGACTTCTCTCATGTCTCTCCCGACTTCTCTCCTCTCTCCAGTCTTCTCTCCTGACTCTCATGTCTCTCCTCTCCCGACTTCTGACTCTCTCCCGACTTCTCTCCTCTCTCAGTCTTCTCTCCTGACTCTCATGTCTCTCCTCTCCCGTCTTCTCTCCCGACTCTCTCATGTCTCTCCCGACTCTCTCATGTCTCTCCCGACTCTCTCATTTCTCTCCCGACTTCTCTCCTGTCTCTCATGTCTCTCTCATGTCTCTCCATGTCTCTCCCGTCTTCTCTCCTCTCCAGTCTTCTCTCCTGACTCTCATGTCTCTCCCGTCTTCTCTCCTCTCCCGACTTCTCCCCGTCTTCTCTCCTGACTCTCTCATGTCCCCTCTTCTTCTCTCCTCTCCAGTCTTCTCTCCTGACTCTCTCATGTCTCTCCCGTCTTCTCTCCTCTCCCGTCTTCTCCCGTCTTCTCTCTGACTCTCATGTCTCTCCTGTCTTCTCCTCTCCCGTCTTCTCCCTGACTCTCATGTCTCTCCGTCTTCTCTCCTCTCCCGTCTTCTCTCCTCATGTCTCTCCCGTCTTCTCTCCCATGTCTCTCCCGTCTTCTCTCCCGACTCTCCCATGTCTCTCCCGTCTTCTCTCATCTCTCTCCCGACTCTCATGTCTCTCCCGTCTTCTCTCCTCTCCGTCTTCTCTCCTGACTCTCATGTCTCTCCCGTCTTCTTTCTCTCCCGTCTCTCTCCTGACTCTCATGTCTCTCCCGTCTTCTCTCCTCTCCGTCTTCTCTCCTGACTCTCATGTCTCTCCTCTCCCGTCTTCTCTCCCGACTCTCTCATTTCTCTCCCGTCTTCTCTCCTCTCCCGTCTTCTCTCCTGACTCTCCCATGTCTCTCCGTCTTCTCTCCTCTCCCGTCTTCTCTCCTGACTCTCCCATGTCTCTCCCATCTTCTCTCCTCTCCCGTCTCCTCTCCTGACTCTCCCGACTCTCATGTCTCTCCCGACTCTCTCATGTCTCTCCCGACTCTCTCATGTCTCTCCCGACTCTCTCATGTCTCTCCCGACTTCTCTCATGTCTCTCCCGACTTCTCTCATGTCTCTCCCGACTCTCTCATGTCTCCCGACTTCTCTTATGTCTCTCCCGACTTCTCTCCTCTCTCCAGTCTTCTCTCCTGACTCTCATGTCTCTCTCTCCCGACTTCTCTCTGACTCTCTCCCGACTTCTCTCCTCTCTCCAGTCTTCTCTCCTGACTCTCATGTCTCTCTCTCCCGTCTTCTCTCCCGACTCTCTCATGTCTCTCCCGACTCTCATGTCTCTCTCATGTCTCTCCCGACTCTCTCATTTCTCTCCCGACTTCTCTCCTGTCTCTCATGTCTCTCTCATGTCTCTCTCATGTCTCTCCCGTCTTCTCTCCTCTCCAGTCTTCTCTCCTGACTCTCATGTCTCTCCCGTCTTCTCTCCTCTCCCGTCTTCTCCGTCTTCTCTCTCCTGACTTCTCTCATGTCTCTCCTGTCTTCTCTCCTCTCCGTCTTCTCTCCTGACTCTCATGTCTCTCCGTCTTCGTCTTCTCTCTCTCTCATGTCTCTCCCGTCTTCTCTCTCTCCCGTCTTCTCTCCCATGTCTCTCCGTCTTCTCTCCCTCTCTCCCGTCTTCTCTCCCGACTCTCCCATGTCTCTCCGTCTTCTCTCATCTCTCTCCCATGTCATGTCTCTCCCGTCTTCTCTCCTCTCCCGTCTTCTCTCCTGACTCTCATGTCTCTCCGTCTTCTCTCCCGTCTCTCTCCTGCTCTCTCATGTCTCTCCCGTCTTCTCTCCTCTCCCGTCTTCTCTCTGACTCTCATGTCTCTCTCTCCGTCTTCTCTCCCGACTCTCTCATGTCTCTCGTCTTCTCTCCTCTCTCCGTCTTCTCTCTGACTCTCCTTCTCTCTCATGTCTCTCCCGTCTTCTCTCCTCTCTCCCGTCTCTTGTCTCTCTCATGTCTTCTCTCTCTCTCCCGTCTTCTCTCCGACTCTCTCATGTCTCTCCCGTCTCTCATGTCTCTCCCGTCTTCTCTCATGTCTCTCTCGTCTTCTCTCCTCTCCCGTCTTCTCTCCCGACTCTCATGTCTCTCTTCTCTCCTCTCCCGTCTTCTCTCCGACTCTCATGTCTCTCCCGTCTTCTCTCCTCTCCCCGTCTTCTCTCATTTCTCTCCCGTCTTCTCTCCCGACTCTCCCATGTCTCTCCCGTCTTCTCTCCTCTCCCGTCTTCTCTCCCGACTCTCCCATGTCTCTCCCGTCTTCTCTCCTCTCCCGTCTTCTCTCCCGACTCTCCCATGTCTCTCCCGTCTTCTCTCCTCTCCCGTCTCCTCTCCTGACTCTCCCGACTCTCTCATGTCTCTCCCGACTCTCTCATGTCTCTCCCGACTTCTCTCATGTCTCTCCCGACTTCTCTCATGTCTCTCCCGACTTCTCTCATGTCTCTCCCGACTTCTCTCATGTCTCTCCCGACTTCTCTCATGTCTCTCCCGACTTCTCTCCTCTCTCCAGTCTTCTCTCCTGACTCTCATGTCTCTCCTCTCCCGACTTCTCTCCTGACTCTCTCCCGACTTCTCTCCTCTCTCCAGTCTTCTCTCTGACTCTCATGTCTCTCCTCTCCCGTCTTCTCTCCCGACTCTCTCATGTCTCTCCCGACTCTCTCATGTCTCTCCCGACTCTCTCATTTCTCTCCGACTTCTCTCCTGTCTCTCATGTCTCTCTCATGTCTCTCTCATGTCTCTCCCGTCTTCTCTCCTCTCCAGTCTTCTCTCCTGACTCTCATGTCTCTCCCGTCTTCTCTCCTCTCCCGACTTCTCCCGTCTTCTCTCTGACTCTCTCATGTCCCCCCGTCTTCTCTCCTCTCCAGTCTTCTCTCCTGACTCTCATGTCTCTCCCGTCTTCTCTCTCTCCCGTCTTCTCCCGTCTTCTCTCCTGACTCTCATGTCTCTCCTGTCTTCTCTCCTCTCCCGTCTTCTCTCTGACTCTCTCATGTCTCTCCCGTCTTCTCTCTCTCCCGTCTTCTCTCCCATGTCTCTCCCGTCTTCTCTCCCATGTCTCTCCCGTCTTCTCTCCCGACTCTCCCATGTCTCTCCCGTCTTCTCTCATCTCTCTCCCGACTCTCATGTCTCTCCCGTCTTCTCTCCTCTCCCGTCTTCTCTCCTGACTCTCATGTCTCTCCCGTCTTCTTTCTCTCCCGTCTCTCTCTCCTGACTCTCATGTCTCCCGTCTTCTCTCTCTCCCGTCTTCTCTCCTGACTCTCTCATGTCTCTCCTCTCCGTCTTCTCTCCCGACTCTCTCATTTCTCTCCCGTCTCTCCTCTCCCGTCTTCTCTCCCTGACTCTCCCATCTCTCCCGTCTTCTCTCCTCTCCCGTCTTCTCTCCTGACTCTCCCATGTCTCTCCCATCTTCTCTCCTCTCCCGTCTTCTCTCCCCGACTCTCTCATGTCTCTCCCGACTTCTCTCATGTCTCTCCCGACTCTCTCATGTCTCTCCCGACTTCTCTCATGTCTCTCCCGACTTCTCTCATGTCTCTCCCGACTCTCTCATGTCTCCCGACTTCTCTTATGTCTCTCCGACTTCTCTCCTCTCTCCAGTCTTCTCTCCTGACTCTCATGTCTCTCCTCTCCCGACTTCTCTCTGACTCTCTCCGACTTCTCTCCTCTCTCCAGTCTTCTCTCCTGACTCTCATGTCTCTCCTCTCCCGTCTTCTCTCCGACTCTCTCATGTCTCTCCCGACTCTCTCATGTCTCTCTCATGTCTCTCCCGACTCTCTCATTCTCTCCCGACTTCTCTCCTGTCTCTCATGTCTCTCTCATGTCTCTCTCATGTCTCTCCCGTCTTCTCTCCTCTCCAGTCTTCTCTCCTGACTCTCATGTCTCTCCGTCTTCTCTCTCCGTCTTCTCCCGTCTTCTCTCCCGACTCTCATGTCTCTCCTGTCTTCTCTCCTCCCGTCTTCTCTCCTGACTCTCATGTCTCTCCGTCTTCTCTCCTTCTCCCGTCTTCTCTCCTGACTCTCATGTCTCTCCCGTCTTCTCTCCTCTCCGTCTTCTCTCCCATGTCTCTCCGTCTTCTCTCCCATGTCTCTCCAGTCTTCTCTCCCGACTCTCCCATGTCTCTCCCGTCTTCTCTCATCTCTCCCGACTCTCATGTCTCTCCGTCTTCTCTCCTCTCCCGTCTTCTCTCCTGACTCTCATGTCTCTCCCGTCTTCTCTCCTCTCTCCGTCTTCTCTCATGACTCTCATGTCTCTCCGTCTTCTTCCTCTCCCGTCTTCTCTCCTGACTCTCTCATGTCTCTCCGTCTTCTCTCCTCTCCGTCTTTCTCTCTCCGACTCTCCCGATCTCTCATTTCTCTCCGTCTTCTCTCCTCTCCGTCTTCTCTCCTGACTCTCCCATGTCTCTCCCGTCTTCTCTCCTCTCCCGTCTTCTCTCCTGACTCTCCCATGTCTCTCCCATCTTCTCTCCTCTCTCTCCTCTCCTCTCTCCCGACTCTCATGTCTCTCCCGACTCTCTCATTCTCTCCGACTCTCTCTCATGTCTCTCCCGACTCTCTCATGTCTCTCCCGACTTCTCTCATTTCTCTCCGTCTTCTCTCTCTCTCCGTCTTCTCTCCCGACTCTCCCATGTCTCTCCCGTCTTCTCTCCTCTCCCGTCTTCTCTCCTCTCCCGTCTTCTCTCCCGACTCTCATGTCTCTCCCGTCTTCTCTCCTCTCCCATCTTCTCTCCCGACTCTCATGTCTCTCCCGTCTTCTCTCCTCTCCCGTCTTCTCTCCCGACTCTCTCATTTCTCTCCCGTCTTCTCTCCCGACTCTCCCATGTCTCTCCCGTCTTCTCTCTCCCGTCTTCTCTCCCGACTCTCCCATGTCTCTCCGTCTTCTCTCCTCTCCCGTCTTCTCTCCGACTCTCCCATGTCTCTCCCGTCTTCTCTCCTCTCCCGTCTCCTCTCCTGACTCTCCCGACTCTCTCATGTCTCTCCCGACTCTCTCATGTCTCTCCCGACTTCTCTCATGTCTCTCCCGACTTCTCTCATGTCTCTCCCGACTTCTCTCATGTCTCTCCCGACTTCTCTCATGTCTCTCCCGACTTCTCTCATGTCTCTCCCGACTTCTCTCATGTCTCTCCCGACTTCTCTCCTCTCTCCAGTCTTCTCTCCTGACTCTCATGTCTCTCCTCTCCCGACTTCTCTCCTGACTCTCTCCCGACTTCTCTCCTCTCTCCAGTCTTCTCTCCTGACTCTCATGTCTCTCCTCTCCCGTCTTCTCTCCCGACTCTCTCATGTCTCTCCCGACTCTCTCATGTCTCTCCCGACTCTCTCATTTCTCTCCCGACTTCTCTCCTGTCTCTCATGTCTCTCTCATGTCTCTCTCATGTCTCTCCCGTCTTCTCTCCTCTCCAGTCTTCTCTCCTGACTCTCATGTCTCTCCGTCTTCTCTCCTCTCCCGACTTCTCCCCGTCTTCTCTCCTGACTCTCTCATGTCCCCCGTCTTCTCTCCTCTCCAGTCTTCTCTCCTGACTCTCATGTCTCTCCCGTCTTCTCTCCTCTCCCGTCTTCTCCGTCTTCTCTCCTGACTCTCATGTCTCTCCTGTCTTCTGTCCTCTCCCGTCTTCTCTCTGACTCTCATGTCTCTCCCGTCTTCTCTCCTCTCCCGTCTTCTCTCCCATGTCTCTCCCGTCTTCTCTCCCATGTCTCTCCGTCTTCTCTCCCGACTCTCCCATGTCTCTCCCGTCTTCTCTCATCTCTCTCCCGACTCTCATGTCTCTCCCGTCTTCTCTCCTCTCCCGTCTTCTCTCCTGACTCTCATGTCTCTCCCGTCTTCTTTCCTCTCCCGTCTCCTCTCCTGACTCTCATGTCTCTCCCGTCTTCTCTCCTCTCCCGTCTTCTCTCCTGACTCTCATGTCTCTCCTCTCCCGTCTTCTCTCCCGACTCTCTCATTTCTCTCCCGTCTTCTCTCCTCTCCCGTCTTCTCTCCTGACTCTCCCATGTCTCTCCCGTCTTCTCTCCTCTCCGTCTTCTCTCCTGACTCTCCCATGTCTCTCCCATCTTCTCTCCTCTCCGTCTCCTCTCCTGACTCTCCCGACTCTCATGTCTCTCCCGACTCTCTCATGTCTCTCCCGACTCTCTCATGTCTCTCCCGACTCTCTCATGTCTCTCCCGACTTCTCTCATGTCTCTCCCGACTTCTCTCATGTCTCTCCCGACTCTCTCATGTCTCCCGACTTCTCTTATGTCTCTCCGACTTCTCTCCTCTCTCCAGTCTTCTCTCCTGACTCTCATGTCTCTCCTGACATTTACATTTCATTTAAGTCATTTCTCGCTCTTATCCAGAGCTCTCTCACTTACAAATCTCCCGACTTCTCTCCTGACTCTCTCCGACTTCTCTCCTCTCTCCAGTCTTCTCTCCTGACTCTCATGTCTCTCCTCTCCCGTCTTCTCTCCCGACTCTCTCATGTCTCTCCCGACTCTCTCATGTCTCTCTCATGTCTCTCCCGACTCTCTCATTTCTCTCCCGACTTCTCTCTGTCTCTCATGTCTCTCTCATGTCTCTCTCTCATGTCTCTCCCGTCTTTCTCTCCTCTCCAGTCTTCTCTCCTGACTCTCATGTCTCTCCCGTCTTCTCTCCTCTCCCGTCTTCTCCCGTCTTCTCTCCTGACTCTCATGTCTCTCCTGTCTTCTGTCCTCTCCCGTCTTCTCTCATGTCTCTCCCGTCTCTCTCCTCTCCCGTCTTCTCCGTCTTCTCTCCTGACTCTCATGTCTCTCCCGTCTTCTCTCCTCTCCGTCTTCTCTCCCATGTCTCTCCCTCTTCTCTCCCATGTCTCTCCCGTCTTCTCTCCCGACTCTCCCATGTCTCTCTCTCTCTCATCTCTCTCCCGACTCTCATGTCTCTCCCGTCTTCTCTCCTCTCCCGTCTTCTCTCCTGACTCTCATGTCTCTCCCGTCTTCTTCCTCTCCCGTCTCCTCTCCTGACTCTCATGTCTCTCCCGTCTTCTCTCCTCTCCCGTCTTCTCTCCGACTCTCTCATGTCTCTCCTCTCCCGTCTTCTCTCCCGACTCTCTCATTTCTCTCCCGTCTTCTCTCCTCTCCCGTCTTCTCTCTGCTCTCCCATGTCTCTCCCGTCTTCTCTCCTCTCCCGTCTTCTCTCCTGACTCTCCCATGTCTCTCCATCTTCTCTCCTCTCCTGTCTCCTCTCCTGACTCCCGACTCTCCGACTCTCATGTCTCTCCCGACTCTCTCATGTCTCTCCGACTCTCTCATGTCTCTCCCGACTTCTCTCATGTCTCTCCGACTTCTCTCATGTCTCTCCCGACTCTCTCATGTCTCCCGACTTCTCTCATGTCTCTCCCGACTTCTCTCCTCTCTCTCCCCGTCTTCTCTCCTGACTCTCTCCATATCTCTCCTCTCCAGTCTTCTCTCCTGACTCTCTCATGTCTCTCCTCTCCCATGTCTCTCCTCTCACGTCTTCTCTCCTGACTCTCTCATGTCTCCCCGTCTTCTCTCCCTCTCCAGTCTTCTCTCCTGACTCTCTCATGTCTCTCCGTCTTCTCCCGTCTTCTCTCCTCTCTCATGTCTCTCCCGTCTTCTCTCCGCTCCCGTCTTCTCTCATGTCTCTCCCGTCTTCTCTCCTCTCCCGTCTTCTCTCCCGACTCTCATGTCTCTCCCGTCTTCTTTCCTCTCCCGTCTCCTCTTCTCTCCTGACTCTCATGTCTCTCCCGTCTTCTCTAAAACAAGTCTTCTCTCCTGATGCTCTCTCATGTCTCTCCTCTCCCGTCTTCTCTCCCGACTCTCTCATTTCTCTCCCGTCTTCTCTCCTCTCCCGTCTTCTCTCCTGACTCTCCCATGTCTCTCCCGTCTTCTCTCCTCTCCCGTCTTCTCTCCTGACTCTCCCATGTCTCTCCCATCTTCTCTCCTCTTCCCTGTCTCCTCTCCTGACTCTCCCGACTCTCATGTCTCTCCCGACTCTCTCATGTCTCTCCGACTCTCTCATGTCTCTCCCGACTTCTCTCATGTCTCTCCGACTTCTCTCATGTCTCTCCCGACTCTCTCATGTCTCCGACTTCTCTCATGTCTCTCCCGACTTCTCTCTCTCTCTCCCGTCTTCTCTCCTGACTCTCTCATATCTCTCCTCTCCAGTCTTCTCTCCTGACTCTCTCATGTCTCTCCTCTCCCATGTCTCTCCTCTCCGTCTTCTCTCCTGACTCTCTCATGTCTCCCCCGTCTTCTCTCCTCTCCAGTCTTCTCTCCTGACTCTCTCATGTCTCTCCGTCTTCTCCCGTCTTCTCTCCTGACTCTCATGTCTCTCCCGTCTTCTCTCCTCTCCGTCTTCTCTCCTGACTCTCTCATGTCTCTCCGTCTTCTCTCCTCTCCCGTCTTTCTCCCGACTCTCATGTCTCTCCGTCTTCTCTCCTCTCTCCCGACTCTCATGTCTCTCCCGTCTTCTCTCCTCTCCGTCTTCTCTCCCGACTCTCATGTCTCTCCGTCTTCTCTTCTCTCCCGTCTTCTCTCGACTCTCTCATTTCTCTCCGTCTTCTCTCCCGACTCTCCCATGTCTCTCCGTCTTCTCTCCTCTCCCGTCTTCTCTCCCGACTTCTCTCCCATGTCTCTCCGTCTTCTCTCCTCTCCCGTCTCCTCTCCTGATTCTCCCGTCTCTCTCATCTTCTCTCCCGACTCTCTCATGTCTCTCCCGACTCTCTCATGTCTCTCCCGACTTCTCTCATGTCTCTCCGACTTCTCTCATGTCTCTCCCGACTTCTCTCATGTCTCTCCCGACTTCTCTTATGTCTCTCCCGACTTCTCTCCTCTCTCCAGTCTTCTCTCCTGACTCTCATGTCTCTCCTCTCCCGACTTCTCTCCTGACTCTCTCCCGACTTCTCTCTCTCTCCTCGCTAGTCTTCTCTCCTGACTCTCATGTCTCTCCGTCTTCTCTCCGTCTCTCTCATTCTCTCCTGACTCTCTCATGTCTCTCTCATGTCTCTCCCGACTCTCTCATTCTCTCTCCTGACTTCTCTCCTGTCTCTCATGTCTCTCTCATGTCTCTCCCGTCTTCTCTCCTCTCCAGTCTTCTCTCTGACTCTCTCATGTCTCTCCCGTCTTCTCTCCTCTCCCGACTTCTCTCCGTCTTCTCTCTCTCGTCTGACTCTCTCCATGTCCCCGTCTTCTCTCCTCTCCAGTCTTCTCTCCTGACTCTCATGTCTCTCCCGTCTTCTCTCCTCTCCGTCTTCTCTCTCTGACTCTCTCATGTCTCTCCTGTCTTCTGTCCTCTCCCGTCTTCTCTCCTGACTCTCCCATGTCTCTCCCGTCTTCTCTCCTCTCCCGTCTTCTCTCCTGACTCTCCCATATCTCTCCATCTTCTCTCCTCTCCTGTCTCTCTCTGACTCTCCCGACTCTCATGTCTCTCCCGACTCTCTCATGTCTCTCCCGACTCTCTCATGTCTCTCCCGACTTCTCCCATGTCTCTCCGACTTCTCTCATGTCTCTCCCGAGCTCTCTCCATGTCTCGACTTCTCTCATGTCTCTCCCGACTTCTCTCCTCTCTCTCCCGTCTTCTCTCCTCTCCCGTCTTCTCTCCTGACTCTCCCATGTCTCTCCCATCTTCTCTCCTCTCCTGTCTCCTCTCTGACTCTCCCGACTCTCTCATGTCTCTCCCGACTCTCTCATGTCTCTCCCGGCTCTTTCATGTCTCTCCCGACTCTCTCATGTCTCTCCCGACTTCTCTCATGTCTCTCCCGACTTCTCTCATGTCTCTCCCGACTCTCTCATGTCTCCCGACTTCTCTCATGTCTCTCCCGACTTCTCTCCTCTCTCTCCCGTCTTCTCTCCTGACTCTCTCATATCTCTCCTCTCCAGTCTTCTCTCTGACTCTCTCATGTCTCTCCTCTCCCATGTCTCTCCTCTCCCGTCTTCTCTCCTGACTCTCTCATGTCTCCCCGTCTTCTCTCTCTCAGTCTTCTCTCTGACTCTCTCATGTCTCTCCCGTCTTCTCCGTCTTCTCTCCTGACTCTCATGTCTCTCCCGTCTTCTCTCCTCTCCCGTCTTCTCTCCTGACTCTCTCATGTCTCTCCCGTCTTCTCTCCTCTCCCGTCTTCTCTCCCGACGACTTCTCTCATGTCTCTCCGTCTTCTCTCCTCTCCGTCTTCTCTCCCGACTCTCTCATTTCTCTCCCGTCTTCTCTCCCGACTCTCCCATGTCTCTTCTGTCTTCTCTCCTCTCCCGTCTTCTCTCCGACTCTCCCATGTCTCTCCGTCTTCTCTCCTCTCCGTCTCCTCTCTGATTCTCCCGACTCTCTCATGTCTCTCCCGACTCTCTCATGTCTCTCCCGACTTCTCTCATGTCTCTCCCGACTTCTCTCATGTCTCTCCCGACTTCTCTCATGTCTCTCCCGACTTCTCTTATGTCTCTCCCCCCGTCTTCTCTCTCCTCTCTCAGTCTTCTCTCCTGACTCTCATGTCTCTCTCTCCCGACTTCTCTCCTGACTCTCTCCCGACTTCTCTCCTCTCTCCCAGTCTTCTCTCCTGACTCTCATGCTCTCTCCTCTCCCGTCTTCTCTCCCGTCTCTCTCATGTCTCTCCCGACTTCTCTCATGTCTCTCCCGACTTCTCTCTCCCGTCTTCTCTCATGTCTCTCTCTCATGTCTCTCCGACTTCTCTCCTCTCCCGTCTTCTCTCCCGACTCTCATGTCTCTCGTCTTCTCTCCTCTCCCGTCTTCTCTCCCGACTCTCATGTCTCTCCGTCTTCTCTCCTCTCCGTCTTCTCTCCGGACTCTCATGTCTCTCCCGTCTTCTCTCCTCTCCCGTCTTCTCTCCGACTCTCTCATTTCTCTCCCGTCTTCTCTCCTCTCCCGTCTTCTCTCCCGACTCTCCCATGTCTCTCCGTCTTCTCTCCTCTCCCGTCTTCTCTCCCGACTCTCTCATGTCTCTCCCGTCTTCTCTCCTCTCCCGTCTTCTCTCCCGACTCTCATGTCTCTCCCGTCTTCTCTCCTCTCCCGTCTTCTCTCCCGACTCTCATGTCTCTCCGTCTTCTCTCTCCGTCTTCTCTCCCGACTCTCTCATTTCTCTCCCGTCTTCTCTCCCGACTCTCCATGTCTCTCCGTCTTCTCTCCTCTCCCGTCTTCTCTCCCGACTCTCTCATGTCTCTCTCCCGTCTTCTCTCGGACTCTCATGTCTCTCCGTCTTCTCTCCTCTCCCGTCTTCTCTCGACTCTCTCATTTCTCTAAGTCTTCTCTCCTCTCCGTCTTCTCTCCCGACTCTCCCATGTCTCTCCGTCTTCTCTCCTCTCCCGTCTTCTCTCGACTCTCATGTCTCTCCCGTCTTCTCTCCTCTCAGTCTTCTCTCCCGACTCTCATGTCTCTCCCGTCTTCTCTCCTCTCCCGTCTTCTCTCCCGACTCTCATGTCTCTCCCGTCTTCTCTCCTCTCCCGTCTTCTCTCCCGACTCTCTCATTTCTCTCCCGTCTTCTCTCGACTCTCCATGTCTCTCCCGTCTTCTCTCCTCTCCCGTCTTCTCTCCCGACTCTCCCATGTCTCTCCCGTCTTCTCTCCTCTCCCGTCTTCTCTCCCGACTCTCCCATGTCTCTCCCGTCTTCTCTCCTCTCCGTCTCCTCTCTTCTCTCCCGACTCTCTCATGTCTCTCCCTCTCTCTCATGTCTCTCCCGTCTTCTCTCATGTCTCTCCCGACTTCTCTCATGTCTCTCCGACTTCTCTCATGTCTCTCCCGACTTCTCTCATGTCTCTCTCCGTCTTCTCTCATGTCTCTCCCGTCTTCTCTCCTCTCTCCAGTCTTCTCTCCGCTCTCTCATGTCTCTCTCGTCTTCTCTCCCGACTCTCATGTCTCTCCCGTCTTCTCTCCTCTCCCGTCTTCTCTCCCGACTCTCTCATTTCTCTCCGTCTTCTCTCCCGACTCTCCCATGTCTCTCCGTCTTCTCTCCTCTCCCGTCTTCTCTCCCGACTCTCATGTCTCTCCCGTCTTCTCTCCTCTCCCGTCTTCTCTCCCGACTCTCCCATGTCTCTCCCGTCTTCTCTCCTCTCCCGTCTCCTCTTCTCTCCTGACTCTCTCATGTCTCTCCCGACTCTCTCATGTCTCTCCCGACTCTCTCATGTCTCTCCCGACTTCTCTCATGTCTCTCCCGACTTCTCTCATGTCTCTCCCGACTTCTCTCATGTCTCTCCGACTTCTCTCATGTCTCTCCCGACTCTCTCTCATGTCTCTCCCGACTTCTCTCATGTCTCTCCCGACTTCTCTCCTCTCTCCAGTCTTCTCTCCTGACTCTCATGTCTCTCCTCTCCCGACTTCTCTCCTGACTCTCTCCCGACTTCTCTCCTCTCTCCAGTCTTCTCTCCTGACTCTCATGTCTCTCCTCTCCCGTCTTCTCTCCCGACTCTCTCATGTCTCTCCCGACTCTCTCATGTCTCTCCCGACTCTCTCATTTCTCTCCCGACTTCTCTCCTGTCTCTCATGTCTCTCTCATGTCTCTCTCATGTCTCTCCCGTCTTCTCTCCTCTCCAGTCTTCTCTCCTGACTCTCATGTCTCTCCCGTCTTCTCTCCTCTCCCGACTTCTCCCCCGTCTTCTCTCCTGACTCTCTCATGTCCCCCGTCTTCTCTCCTCTCCAGTCTTCTCTCCTGACTCTCATGTCTCTCCGTCTTCTCTCCTCTCCCGTCTTCTCCCGTCTTCTCTCCTGACTCTCATGTCTCTCCTGTCTTCTGTCCTCTCCCGTCTTCTCTCTGACTCTCATGTCTCTCCGTCTTCTCTCCTCTCCCGTCTTCTCTCCCATGTCTCTCCGTCTTCTCTCCCATGTCTCTCCCGTCTTCTCTCCGACTCTCCCATGTCTCTCCGTCTTCTCTCATCTCTCTCCCGACTCTCATGTCTCTCCCGTCTTCTCTCCTCTCCCGTCTTCTCTGACTCTCATGTCTCTCCCGTCTTCTTTCCTCTCCGTCTCCTCTCCTGACTCTCATGTCTCTCCCGTCTTCTCTCCTCTCCCGTCTTCTCTCCTGACTCTCATGTCTCTCCTCTCCCGTCTTCTCTCCCGACTCTCTCATTTCTCTCCGTCTTCTCTCCTCTCCGTCTTCTCTCTGACTCTCCCATGTCTCTCCCGTCTTCTCTCCTCTCCGTCTTCTCTCCTGACTCTCCCATGTCTCTCCCATCTTCTCTCCTCTCCCGTCTCCTCTCCTGACTCTCCCGACTCTCATGTCTCTCCCGACTCTCTCATGTCTCTCCCGACTCTCTCATGTCTCTCCCGACTCTCTCATGTCTCTCGACTTCTCTCATGTCTCTCCCGACTTCTCTCATGTCTCTCCCGACTTCTCTCATGTCTCTCTCCGACTCTCTCATGTCTCCCGACTTCTCTTATGTCTCTCCGACTTCTCTCCTCTCTCCAGTCTTCTCTCCTGACTCTCATGTCTCTCCTCTCCCGACTTCTCTCCTGACTCTCTCCCGACTTCTCTCCTCTCTCCAGTCTTCTCTCTGACTCTCATGTCTCTCCTCTCCCGTCTTCTCTCCGACTCTCTCATGTCTCTCCCGACTCTCTCATGTCTCTCTCATGTCTCTCCCGACTCTCTCATTTCTCTCCCGACTTCTCTCCTGTCTCTCATGTCTCTCTCATGTCTCTCTCATGTCTCTCCCGTCTTCTCTCCTCTCAGTCTTCTCTCCTGACTCTCATGTCTCTCCGTCTTCTCTCCTCTCCCGTCTTCTCCGTCTTCTCTCCTGACTCTCATGTCTCTCCTGTCTTCTGTCCTCTCCGTCTTCTCTCCTGACTCTCTCATGTCTCTCCCGTCTTCTCTCCTCTCCCGTCTTCTCCCGTCTTCTCTCTGACTCTCATGTCTCTCCCGTCTTCTCTCCTCTCCCGTCTTCTCTCCCATGTCTCTCTCCGTCTTCTCTCCCTGTCTCTCCCGTCTTCTCTCCCGACTCTTCTGTCTCTCCGTCTTCTCTCATCTGTCTCTCCCGACTCTCATGTCTCTCCCGTCTTCTCTCCTCTCCGTCTTCTCTCCGACTCTCATGTCTCTCCCGTCTTCTTTCCTCTCCCGTTCTCTCCTGACTCTCATGTCTCTCCCGTCTTCTCTCCTCTCCCGTCTTTCTCTGACTCTCATGTCTCTCTCTCCGTCTTCTCTCCGACTCTCTCATTTCTCTCCCGTCTTCTCTCCTCTCCCGTCTTCTCTCCTGACTCTCCCATGTCTCTCCCGTCTTCTCTCCTCTCCCGTCTTCTCTCCTGACTCTCCATGTCTCTCCATCTTCTCTCCTCTCCTGTCTCCTCTCTGACTCTCCCGACTCTCATGTCTCTCCCGTCTCTCTCCATGTCTTCTCTCCGACTCTCTCATGTCTCTCGACTCTCTCATGTCTCTCCCGACTCTCTCATTTCTCTCCCGTCTTCTCTCCTCTCCGTCTTCTCTCCTGACTCTCCCATGTCTCTCCGTCTTCTCTCCTCTCCCGTCTTCTCTCCTCTGTCTTCTCTCCCGACTCTCATGTCTCTCCCGTCTTCTCTCCTCTCCCATCTTCTCTCCCGACTCTCATGTCTCTCCCGTCTTCTCTCCTCTCCCGTCTTCTCTCCGATTTTCTCTCCCGTCTTCTCTCTCTCCCATGTCTCTCCCGTCTTCTCTCCTCTCCCGTCTTCTCTCCTGACTCTCCCATGTCTCTCCCGTCTTCTCTCCTCTCCCGTCTTCTCTCCCGACTCTCCCATGTCTCTCCGTCTTCTCTCCTCTCCCGTCTCCTCTCCTGACTCTCTCGACTCTCTCATGTCTCTCCGACTCTCTCTCTCTCCGACTCTCTCATGTCTCTCCCGACTCTCTCATGTCTCTCCCGACTTCTCTCATGTCTCTCCCGACTTCTCTCATGTCTCTCCCGACTTCTCTCATGTCTCTCCCGACTTCTCTCATGTCTCTCCCGACTTCTCTCCTCTCTCCAGTCTTCTCTCCTGACTCTCATGACTCTCTCTCTCCCGACTTCTCTCTGACTCTCTCCCGACTTCTCTCCTCTCTCAGTCTTCTCTCTGACTCTCATGTCTCTCCTCGTCTTCTCTCTCTCTCATGTCTCTCCCGACTCTCTCATGTCTCTCCCGACTCTTCATTTCTCTCCCGACTTCTCTCCCCTGTCTCTCATGTCTCTCTCATGTCTCTCTCATGTCTCTCCCGTCTTCTCTCCTCTCAGTCTTCTCTCCTGACTCTCATGTCTCTCCCGTCTTCTCTCTCTCCCGACTTCTCCCCGTCTTCTCTCCTGACTCTCTCATGTCTCCCCGTCTTCTCTCCTCTCCAGTCTTCTCTCCTGACTCTCATGTCTCTCCCGTCTTCTCTCCTCTCCCGTCTTCTCCCGTCTTCTCTCCTGACTCTCATGTCTCTCCTGTCTTCTGTCCTCTCCGTCTTCTCTCCTGACTCTCATGTCTCTCCCGTCTTCTCTCCTCTCCGTCTTCTCTCCATGTCTCTCTCTTCTCTCCCATGTCTCTCCGTCTTCTCTCCCGACTCTCCCATGTCTCTCCCGTCTTCTCTCATCTCTCTCCCGACTCTCCATGTCTCTCCGTCTTCTCTCCTCTCCGTCTTCTCTCCTGACTCTCATGTCTCTCCCGTCTTCTTTCGACTCTCCGTCTCGTCTTCTCTCTGACTCTCTCATGTCTCTCCCGTCTTCTCTCCTCTCCCGTCTTCTCTCCATGACTCTCTCTCTCTCTCCCGTCTTCTCTCCCGTCTCTCATTTCTCTCCCGTCTTCTCTCCTCTCCGTCTTCTCTCCTGACTCTCCCATGTCTCTCCCGTCTTCTCTCCTCTCCCGTCTTCTCTCCTGACTCTCCCATGTCTCTCCGTCTTCTCTCCTCTCCCGTCTCCTCTCCTCTCCGACTCTCTCATGTCTCTCCGACTCTCTCATGTCTCTCCCGACTCTCTCATGTCTCTCCCGACTTCTCTCATGTCTCTCCCGACTTCTCTCATGTCTCTCCCGACTTCTCTCATGTCTCTCCGACTCTCTCTGTCTCCCGACTTCTCTTATGTCTCCCGACTTCTCTCCTCTCTCCAGTCTTCTCTCTGACTCTCATGTCTCTCTCCTCTTTCCGACTTCTCTCCAGACGACTCTCTCCCGACTTCTCTCCTGACTCTCTCTTCTCTCCTCTCTCCAGTCTTCTCTCCTGACTCTCATGTCTCTCTCCTCTCCCGTCTTCTCTCCCGACTCTCTCATGTCTCTCCGACTCTCTCATGTCTCTCTCATGTCTCTCCCGACTCTCTCATTTCTCTCTGACTTCTCTCCTGTCTCTCATGTCTCTCTCATGTCTCTCTCATGTCTCTCCCGTCTTCTCTCCTCTCCAGTCTTCTCTCCTGACTCTCATGTCTCTCCCGTCTTCTCTCCTCTCCCGTCTTCTCCCGTCTTCTCTCCCTGACTCTCATGTCTCTCCCTGTCTTCTGTCATGTCTCTCCCGTCTTCTCTCATGTCTCTCCCGTCTCTCTCTCCTCTCCTCGTCTTCTCTCTCTTCTCCTGACTCTCATGTCTCTCTCCGTCTTCTCTCCTCTCGTCTTCTCTCCATGTCTCTCCGTCTTCTCTCCCATGTCTCTCCCCCGTCTTCTCCTCTCTCCCATGTCTCTCCCGTCTTCTCTCATCTCTCTCCCGACTCTCATGTCTCTCCGTCTTCTCTCCTCTCCGTCTTCTCTCAGCTCTCTCATGTCTCTCCCGTCTTCTTTCCTCTCTCCGACTCTCATGTCTTCTCTCTGACTCTCATGTCTCTCCGTCTTCTCTCCTCTCCCGTCTTCTCTCCTGACTCTCATGTCTCTCTCCCGTCTTCTCTCCCGACTCTCTCATTTCTCTCCCGTCTTCTCTCTCTCTCCGTCTTCTCTCCTGACTCTCCCATGTCTCTCCCGTCTTCTCTCTCTCCCCGTCTCTCCTGACTCTCCCATGTCTCTCCCATCTTCTCTCTCTCCTGTCTCTCGACTCTCCCGACTCTCATGTCTCTCCGACTCTCTCATGTCTCTCCCGACTCTCTCATGTCTCTCCCGACTTCTCTCATGTCTCTCCGACTTCTCTCATGTCTCTCCCGACTCTCTCATGTCTCGACTCTCTCATGTCTCTCCCGACTTCTCTCCTCTCTCTCCCGTCTTCTCTCTCTGACTCTCTCATATCTCTCCTCTCAGTCTTCTCTCTGACTCTCTCATGTCTCCCGTCTTCTCTCCTCTCCCATGTCTCTCCTCTCACGTCTTCTCTCCTGACTCTCTCATGTCTCCCCGTCTTCTCTCCTCTCCAGTCTTCTCTCCTGACTCTCTCATGTCTCTCCCGTCTTCTCCCGTCTTCTCTCCTGACTCTCATGTCTCTCCCGTCTTCTCTCCTCTCCGTCTTCTCTCCTGACTCTCTCATGTCTCTCCCGTCTTCTCTCCTCTCCCGTCTTCTCTCCCGACTCTCATGTCTCTCCCGTCTTCTTTCCTCTCCCGTCTTCCTCTCCGACTCTCATGTCTCTCCCGTCTTCTCTCTCCTCTCCGTCTTCTCTCTGACTCTCATGTCTCTCCGACTCTTCTCTCCGTCGTCTTCTCTCCCGACTCTCTCATTTCTCTCCCGTCTTCTCTCCTCTCCCGTCTTCTCTCTGACTCTCCCATGTCTCTCCCGTCTTCTCTCCTCTCCCGTCTTCTCTCCTGACTCTCCCATGTCTCTCCATCTTCTCTCCTCTCTCTGTCTCCTCTCCTGACTCTCCCGACTCTCTCATGTCTCTCCCGTCTCTCATGTCTCTCCCGACTCTCTCATGTCTGGAAGCATGACTTCTCTCATGTCTCTCCCGACTTCTCTCATGTCTCTCCCGACTCTCTCATGTCTGGCGACTTCTCTCATGTCTCTCCCGACTTCTCTCCTCTCCTCTCCCGTCTTCTCTCTGACTCTCTCCATATCTCTCTCTCCAGTCTTCTCTCCTGACTCTCTCATGTCTCTCCTCTCCCATGTCTCTCTCTCTCTGTCTTCTCTCCTGACTCTCTCATGTCTCCCCTCTTCTCTCCTCTCCAGTCTCTCTCTGACTCTCTCATGTCTCTCCGTCTTCTCTTCTCCCGTCTTCTCTCTGACTCTCTCATGTCTCTCCCGTCTTCTCTCTCCCTGTCTCTCTCCTGACTCTCTCATGTCTCTCCCGTCTTTCTCTCTGATCTTCTCTCTGAGCTCTCTCATGTCTCTCTTCATGTCTCTCTCATGTCTCTCCCGTCTTCTCTCCTCTCAGTCTTCTCTCCTGACTCTCATGTCTCTCCCGTCTTCTCTCTCTCCCGACTTCTCCCCCGACTCTTCTCTCTCTCTCTTCTCCCGTCTTCTCTCCTCTCTCTCATGTCCCCGTCTTCTCTCCTCTCCCGTCTTCTCTCCTGACTCTCCATGTCTCTCCGTCTTCTCTCATCTCTCTCTCCATGTTCTCCCGTCTTCTCTGTCTTCTCCCGACTCTCTTCTCTCATGTCTCTCCTCGACTTCTCTCATGTCTCTCCCGACTTCTCTCATGTCTCTCCCGACTCTCTTATGTCTCTCCTCTTCTCCTCTCTCTCAGTCTTCTCTCTCCCGTCTTCTCTCCTCTCCCGACTTCTCTCCTGACTCTCTATCTCTCCCGACTTCTCTCCCTCTCTCATGTTTCTCCGTCTTCTTCCTCTCCTGACTCTCTCCTCAGCTCTCGACTCTCACTTCTCTCCGTCTTCTCTGTCTCTCCCGACTCTCTCATGTCTCTCTCTCTCATGTCTTTCCCGTCTCTCTCTCCTCTCTCTCGTCTTCTCTCTCTCATCTCTCTCCCGACTTCTCTCTCTCCCGTCTTCTCTCCTCTCTCCGTCTTCTCTCCTGACTCTCTCATGTCTTTCCCGTCTTCTCTCCTCTCTCATGTCTCCTCTCCCGTCTTCTCTCCTGACTCTCCCATGTCCCCCGTCTTCTCTCCTCTCCGTCTTCTCTCCTGACTCTCTCATGTCTCTCCGTCTTCTCTCCATGTCTTCTCCCGACTCTCTTATGTCTCTCCCGTCTTCTCTCCTCTCCCGTCTTCTCTCCTGACTCTCTTGTCTCTCCCGTCTTCTCTCCGACTCTCCCATGTCTCTCCGTCTTCTCTCTCGTCTTCTCTCCCTCTCTCCAGTCTTCTCTCTCTCCCCTCTCTGTCTCTCCTGACTCTCCTCTCTGTCTCTCCCGACTCTCTCATGTCTCTCCCGACTCTCTCATGTCTCTCCCGACTTCTCTCATGTCTCTCGACTCTCTCCGACTCTCTCATGTCTCTCCCGACTTCTCTCATGTCTCTCCCGGCTTCTCTCATGTCTTCTCTCGACTCTCTCATGTCTCCGACTTCTCTCATGTCTCTCCCGTCTTCTCTCCTCTCTCTCCCGTCTCTCTCTCCCGTCTTCTCTCCTGGCTCTCCAGGAAGCTGTCTCCGTCTTCTCTCCTCTCTCCCATCTTCTCTCTGACTCTCTCCTGTCTCTCATGTCTCTCCCGACTCTCTCATCTCCTCTCCGTCTCTCATGTCTTCTCCCGACTCTCTCATGTCTCTCCCCTTCTCTCATGTCTCTCCCGTCTTCTTCTCTCATGTCTCTCCCCCGTCTTCTCTGTCTCCCGACTTCTCTCATGTCTCTCCCGACTTCTCTCTCTCGTCTCTCCGTCTTCTCTCCTGCTCTCTCCTCGTCTTCTCTCTCCCGTCTTCTCTCTGACTCTCTCATGTCTCTCTCTCTTCTCTCTCCTCTCCCGTCTTCTCTCCTGACTCTCTCTGTCTCTCCCGTCTTCTCTCCTCTCAGTCTCCTCTCCTACTCTCTCCATGTCTCTCCCGTCTTCTCTCTTCTCTCCTCTTCTCTCTCATGTCTCTCCTGTCTTCTCTCCGCTCCCGTCTTCTCTCCGCTCTCTCTCATTTCTCTCCCGTCTTCTCTCCTCTCCCGTCTTCTCTCGACTTCTCTCATGTCTCTCGACTTCTCTCCTCTCTCATCTTCTCTCCCGACTTCTCTTCTCTCCCGTCTTCTCTCCTGACTCTCCCATGTCTCTCTGTCTTCTCTCCTCTCCCGTCTTCTCTCCTGACTCTCCATGTCTCTCCGTCTTCTCTCCCGTCTCTCTCATGTCTCTCCTGACTCTCTCATGTCTCTCCCGTCTCTCTCATGTCTCTCCCGACTCTCTCATGTCTCTCCCGACTCTCTCCATGTCTCTCCGTCTTCTCTCATGTCTCTCCCGACTTCTCTCATGTCTCTCCCGACTTCTCTCCTCTCTCCCGTCTTCTCTCATGTCTCTCCCGTCTTCTCTCTCTCCTCTTCTCCGTCTTCTCTCTCTGGCTCTCTCCCGACTCTCATGTCTTCGTCTCTCTCTCTCCCGTCTTCTCTCTGACTCTCCCATGTCTCTCACGTCCTTGTCTCTCCTCTCCCCGTCTCTCTCTCTCCCGACTCTCCATGTCTCTCCGTCTTCTCTCATGTCTCTCCCGTCTTCTCTCATGTCTCTCTCCGTCTTCTCTCATGTCTCTCCGTCTTCTCTCCAGACTCTCCCGACTTCTCTCTCCCGTCTTCTCTCCTCTCCTCTCTTCTCTCTCGACTCTCCTGACTCTCTCCGACTCTCCCCTCTCCGTCTTCTCTCCGCTCTCTCATGTCTCTCACGTCTTCTCTCCTCTCCCGTCTCTCTCCTCATGTCTCTCTCTCATTTCTCTCCCGCTCTCTCTTCTCTCTCTCCGTCTTCTCTCTCATGTCTCTCATGTCTCTTCTCTCCCGTCTTCTTCCTCTCCCGACTTCTCTCCCGACTCTCTCTCCCGTCTTCTCTCTCCCCACTTCTCTCCTGTCTCTCTCATGTCTCTCGTCTTCTCTCTCTGTCTTCTCCCGACTTCTCATGTCTCTCCCGTCTTCTCTCCTCTCCCGTCTTCTCTCCGACTCTCTCATTTCTCTCCCGTCTTCTCTCTGACTCTCCCATGTCTCTCGTCTTCTCTCTCTCCGTCTTCTCTCCCACTGTCTCATGTCTCTCCCCGTCTTCGTTCTCTCACGTCCTTCTCTCCCGTCTCTCATGTCTCTCCCGACTTCTCCTCTCTCGTCTTCTCTCTCTCCGTCTTCTCTCGACTCTCGACATGTCTCTCCCGTCTTCTCTCTCTCCCGTCTTCTCTCCGACTCTCATGTCTCTCCGTCTTTCTCTCTACGATCTCTCTCTCCCGTCTTCTCTCATGTTCTCCCGACTTCTCTCCCGTCTTCTCTCTCTCCCATGTCTCTCCGTCTTCTCTCCTCTCCCGTCTTTCCCGACTCTTCATCTTCTCTCCGTCTTCTCTCCCTGACTCTCCCTCTCATGTCTCTCCCGTCTTCTCTCTCTCCCGTCTTCTCTCTCCGACTCTCCCATGTCTCTCCCGTCTTCTCTCCTCTCGTCTTCTCTCCGACTCTCAGCTCTCCCTCTCTCTCTCGTCTTCTCTCCTAGCTCTCCTCTCTCTGACGTCTCTCCTGACTCTCTCTCATACTCCTCTCATGTCTCTCCGACTCTCTCATGTCTCCTCCTCTCCCGTCTCCTCTCACGTCTTCTCCCTGACTCTCTCATGTCTCTCCCGTCTTCTCTCTCTGTCTCTCCGACTCTCTCTCTCTCGTCTCTCTCTTCTCTCCTGACTCTCATGTCTCTCTCGTCTCTCCCGACTTCTCTCCTGACTCTCTCCCGTCTCTCTCCTCTCCCGTCTTCTCTCTGACTCTCATGTCTCTCCTCTCCCGTCTTCTCTCCTCTCTCGTCTTCTCTCCCGACTCTCTCATGTCTCTCGTCTCTCGTCTTCTCTCTCTCCCGACTTCTCTCTGTCTCTCGTCTCTCTCTCATGTCTCTCTCATGTCTCTCCGTCTTCTCTCTCTCCAGTCTTCTCTCTCCGACTCTCTCATCTTCTCTCCCGTCTTCTCTGTCTCTCCCGACTTCTCTCCCGTCTTCTCTCTGACTCTCTCATGTCCCCCCGTCTTCTCTCCTCTCCCGTCTTCTCTCCTGACTCTCATGTCTCTCCGTCGACTTCTCTCCTCTCCCGTCTTCTCATGTCTTCTCTCCAGCTCTCATGTCTCTCTGTCTTCTCTCCTCTCCCGTCTTCTCTCTGACTTCTCTCTCATGTCTCTCCCGTCTCTCTCTTTCTCCCGTCTTCTCTCCCACTCTCCCGTCTTCTCTCCTGACTCTCCCTCTCCCGTCTTCTCTCTGACTCTCCCATGTCTCTCCGTCTTCTCTCATCTCTCTCGACTCTCTCCTGTCTCTCATGTCTCTCTCTGTCTCTCCCGTCTTCTCTCTGACTCTCATGTCTCTCCGTCTTCTTTCCTCTCCCGTCTTCTCTCTCTCTCATGTCTCTCCTCTTCTCTCCCGACTCTCATGTCTTCTCTCTGACTCTCTCTCTCTCTCTCCCGTCTTCTCTCTGACTCTCTCTCTTTCTCTCCGTCTTCTCTCTCTCCCGTCTTCTCTCCTGACTCTCTCTCTCTCCCATCTTCTCTCCTCTCTCTCATGTTTCTTCTCTCCTGACTCTCTCCATGTCTCTCCCATCTTCCTGTCTCTCATGTCTCTCTCTCTCCTGACTCTCCCGACTCTCATGTCTCTCCCGACTCTCTCATGTCTCTCCCGTCTCTCTCATGTCTCTCCCGACTCTCTCATGTCTCTCCGACTTCGACTCTCATGTCTCTCCCGTCTCTCTCGACTCTCTCATGTTTCTCCCGACTTCTCTTATGTCTCTCCCGTCTTCTCTGACTCTCTCTTTCCAGTCTTCTCTCTCCGACTCTCTCCCATGTCTCTCCCGACTTCTCTCTCTGACTCTCTCCCGACTTCTCTCACTCTCTCCCGTCTTCTCCCTGACTCTCCCATGTTCTCCTCTTCTGTCTTCTCTCAGCTCTCTCTGTCTCTCCAGACTTCTCTCATGTCTCTCTCATGTCTCTCCCGACTCTCTCATTTCTCTCCAGTCTTCTCCCTGTCTCTCATGTCTCTCTCTGACTCTCTCCATGACTCTCTCCCGACTTCTCTCCTCTCCAGTCTTCTCTGGCTCTCATGTCTCTCTCTCCGTCTTCTCTCCTCTCTCTCATGACTTCTCTCCCGTCTCTCTCTGTCTCTCTCATGTCTCCCCGTCTTCTCTCCTGACTTCTCTCCGTCTTCTCTCCTGACTCATGTCTCTCCCGTCTTCTCTCCTCTCCAGTCTTCTCTCTGACCCGTCTCTTCTCTCTCTGACTTCTCTCCCGTCTTCTCTCCTGACTCCCCGTCTTCTCTCTCCAGTCTTCTCTCCTGACTCTCATGTCTCTCCCGTCTTCTCTCCTCTCCCGTCTTCTCCCGTCTTCTCTCCTGACTCTCATGTCTCCCGACTCTCTCTTGTCTCTCCCGTCTTCTCTCCCCATGTTTCTGTCTTCTCTCCCATGTCTCTCGTCTCTCTCCCGACTCTCTCTCCCGTCTTCTCTCATCTCTCTCCCGACTCTCTCTCTCTGTCTTCTCTCCTCTCCCGTCTCTCTCCTGACTCTCCATGTCTCTCCGTCTTCTTTCCTCTCCGTCTCTCTCCTGACTCTCATGTCTCTCCCGTCTTCTCTCTCTCCCGTCTTCTCTCCTGACTCTCATGTCTCTCTCTCCCGTCTTCTCTCCCGACTCTCTCATTTCTCTCCCGTCTTCTCTCCTCTCCCGTCTTCTCTCTGACTCTCATGTCTCTCCCGTCTTCTCTCCTCTCCCGTCTTCTCTCTGACTCTCCCATGTCTCTCCATCTTTTCCTCTCCCGTCCTTCTGACTCTCCCGACTCTCATGTCTCTCCCGACTCTCATGTCTCTCCCGACTCTCATGTCTCTCCTGACTCTCATGTCTCTCCCGACTCTCTCATGTCTCTCCCGACTCTCTCATGTCTCTCATTCTCTCATGTCTCTCCCGACTTCTCTCCTTGTCTCTCCCGACTCTCTCATGTCTCTCCCGACTTCTCTCATGTCTCTCCCGACTTCTCTCCTCTCT